>NC_069394.1:10000-22500 GCF_027475565.1 Acinonyx jubatus
TTAAAGTTAAAGTTAAAGTTAAAGTTAAAGTTAAAGTTAAAGTTAAAGTTAAGTTAAAGTTAAAGTTAAAGTTAAAGTTAAAGTTAAAGTTAAAGTTAAGTTAAGTTAAAGTTAAAGTTAAAGTTAAAGTTAAAGTTAAAGTTAAAGTTAAAGTTAAAGTTAAGTTAAAGTTAAAGTTAAAGTTAAAGTTAAAGTTAAAGTTAAAGTTAAAGTTAAAAGTTAAAGTTAAAGTTAAAGTTAAAAGTTAAAGTTAAAGTTAAAGTTAAAGTTAAAGTTAAAGTTAAAGTTAAGTTAAAGTTAAAGTTAAAGTTAAAGTTAAAGTTAAAGTTAAAGTTAAAGTTAAAGTTAAAGTTAAAGTTAAAGTTAAAGTTAAAGTTAAAGTTAAAGTTAAAGTTAAAGTTAAAGTTAAAGTTAAAGTTAAAGTTAAAGTTAAGTTAAAGTTAAAGTTAAAGTTAAAGTTAAAGTTAAGTTAAAGTTAAAGTTAAAGTTAAAGTTAAAGTTAAAGTTAAAGTTAAAGTTAAAGTTAAAGTTAAAGTTAAAGTTAAAGTTAAAGTTAAAGTTAAAGTTAAAGTTAAAGTTAAAGTTAAAGTTAAAGTTAAAGTTAAAGTTAAAGTTAAACGTTAAAGTTAAAGTTAAAGTTAAAGTTAAAGTTAAAGTTAAAGTTAAAGTTAAGTTAAAGTTAAAGTTAAAGTTAAAGTTAAAGTTAAAGTTAAAGTTAAAGTTAAAGTTAAGTTAAAGTTAAAGTTAAAGTTAAAGTTAAAGTTAAAGTTAAAGTTAAAGTTAAAGTTAAAGTTAAAGTTAAAGTTAAAGTTAAAGTTAAAGTTAAAGTTAAAGTTAAAGTTAAAGTTAAAGTTTAAAGTTAAAGTTAAAGTTAAAGTTAAAGTTAAAGTTAAAGTTAAAGTTAAAGTTAAAGTTAAAGTTAAAGTTAAAGTTAAAGTTAAAGTTAAAGTTAAAGTTAAAGTTAAAGTTAAAGTTAAAGTTAAAGTTAAAGTTAAAGTTAAAGTTAAAGTTAAAGTTTAAAGTTAAAGTTAAAGTTAAAGTTAAAGTTAAAGTTAACAGTTAAAGTTAAAGTTAAAGTTAAAGTTAAAGTTAAAGTTAAGTTAAAGTTAAAGTTAAAGTTAAAGTTAAAGTTAAAGTTAAAGTTAAAGTTAAAGTTAAAGTTAAAGTTAAAGTTAAAGTTAAAGTTAAAGTTAAAGTTAACAGTTAAAGTTAAAGTTAAAGTTAAAGTTAAAGTTAAAGTTAAAGTTAAAGTTAAAGTTAAAGTTAAGTTAAAGTTAAAGTTAAAGTTAAAGTTAAAGTTAAAGTTAAAGTTAAAGTTAAAGTTAAAGTTAAAGTTAAAGTTAAAGTTAAAGTTAAAGTTAAAGTTAAAGTTAAAGTTAAAGTTAAAGTTAAAGTTAAAGTTAAAGTTAAAGTTAAAGTTAAAGTTAAAAGTTAAAGTTAAAGTTAAAGTTAAAGTTAAAGTTAAAGTTAAAGTTAAAAGTTAAAGTTAAAGTTAAAGTTAAAGTTAAAGTTAAAGTTAAAGTTAAAGTTAAAGTTAAAGTTAAAGTTAAAGTTAAAGTTAAAGTTAAAGTTAAAGTTAAAGTTAAAAGTTAAAGTTAAAGTTAAAGTTAAAGTTAAAGTTAAAAGTTAAAGTTAAAGTTAAAGTTAAAGTTTAAAGTTAAAGTTAAAGTTAAAGTTAAAAGTTAAAGTTAAAAGTTAAAGTTAAAGTTAAAGTTAAAGTTAAAGTTTAAAAGTTAAAGTTAAAGTTAAAGTTAAAGTTAAAGTTAAAGTTAAAGTTAAAGTTAAAGTTAAAGTTAAAGTTAAAGTTAAAGTTAAAGTTAAAGTTAAAGTTAAAGTTAAAGTTAAAGTTAAAGTTAAAGTTAAAGTTAAAGTTAAAGTTAAGTTAAAGTTAAAGTTAAAGTTAAAGTTAAAGTTAAAGTTAAAGTTAAAGTTAAAGTTAAAGTTAAAGTTAAAGTTAAAGTTAAAGTTAAAGTTAAAGTTAAAAGTTAAAGTTAAAGTTAAAGTTAAAGTTAAAGTTAAAGTTAAAGTTAAAGTTAAAAGTTAAAGTTAAAGTTAAAGTTAAAGTTAAAGTTAAAGTTAAAGTTAAAGTTAAAGTTAAAGTTAAAGTTAAAGTTAAAGTTAAAGTTAAAGTTAAAGTTTAAAGTTAAAGTTAAAGTTAAAGTTAAAGTTAAAGTTAAAGTTAAAGTTAAAGTTAAAGTTAAAGTTAAAGTTAAAAGTTAAAGTTAAAGTTAAAGTTAAAGTTAAAGTTAAAGTTAAAGTTAAAGTTAAAGTTAAAGTTAAAGTTAAACGTTAAAGTTAAAGTTAAAGTTAAAGTTAAAGTTAAAGTTAAAGTTAAAGTTAAAGTTAAAGTTAAAGTTAAAGTTAAAGTTAAAGTTAAAGTTAAAGTTAAAGTTACAGTTAAAGTTAAAGTTAAAGTTAAAGTTAAAGTTAAAGTTAAAGTTAAAGTTAAAGTTAAAGTTAAAGTTAAAGTTAAAGTTAAAGTTAAAGTTAAAGTTAAAGTTAAAGTTAAAGTTAAAGTTAAAGTTAAAGTTAAAGTTAAAGTTAAAGTTAAAGTTAAAGTTAAAGTTAAAGTTAAAGTTAAAGTTAAAGTTAAGTTAAAGTTAAAGTTAAAGTTAAAGTTAAAGTTAAAGTTAAGTTAAAGTTAAAGTTAAAGTTAAAGTTAAAGTTAAAGTTAAAGTTAAAGTTAAAGTTAAAGTTAAAGTTAAAGTTAAAGTTAAAGTTAAAGTTAAAGTTAAAGTTAAAGTTAAAGTTAAAGTTAAAGTTAAAGTTAAAGTTAAAGTTAAAGTTAAAGTTAAAGTTAAAGTTAAAGTTAAAGTTAAAGTTAAAGTTAAAGTTAAAGTTAAAGTTAAAGTTAAGTTAAAGTTAAAGTTAAAGTTAAAGTTAAAGTTAAAGTTAAAGTTAAAGTTAAAGTTAAGTTAAAGTTAAAGTTAAAGTTAAAGTTAAAGTTAAAGTTAAAGTTTAAAGTTAAAGTTAAAGTTAAAGTTAAAGTTAAAGTTAAAGTTAAAGTTAAGTTAAAGTTAAAGTTAAAGTTAAAGTTAAAGTTAAAGTTAAAGTTAAAGTTAAAGTTAAGTTAAAGTTAAAGTTAAAGTTAAAGTTAAAGTTAAAGTTAAAGTTAAAGTTAAAGTTAAAGTTAAAAGTTAAAGTTAAAGTTAAAGTTAAAGTTAAAGTTAAAGTTAAAGTTAAAGTTAAAGTTAAAAGTTAAAGTTAACAGTTAAAGTTAAAGTTAAAGTTAAAGTTAAAGTTAAAGTTAAAGTTAAAGTTAAAGTTAAAGTTAAAGTTAAAGTTTAAAGTTAAAGTTAAAGTTAAAGTTAAAGTTAAAGTTAAAGTTAAAGTTAAAGTTAAAGTTAAAGTTAAAGTTAAAGTTAAAGTTAAAGTTAAAGTTAAAGTTAAAGTTAAAAGTTAAAGTTAAAGTTAAAGTTAAAGTTAAAGTTAAAGTTAAAGTTAAAGTTAAAGTTAAAGTTAAAGTTAAAGTTAAAGTTAAAGTTAAAGTTAAAGTTTAAAGTTAAAGTTAAAGTTAAAGTTAAAGTTAAAGTTAAAGTTAAAGTTAAAGTTAAAGTTAAAGTTAAAGTTAAAGTTAAAGTTAAAGTTAAAGTTAAAGTTAAAGTTAAAGTTAAAGTTAAAGTTAAAGTTAAAGTTAAAGTTAAAGTTAAAGTTAAAGTTAAAGTTAAAGTTAAAGTTAAAGTTAAAGTTAAAGTTAAAGTTAAAGTTAAAAGTTAAAGTTAAAGTTAAAGTTAAAGTTAAAGTTAAAGTTAAGTTAAAGTTAAAGTTAAAGTTAAAGTTAAAGTTAAAGTTAAAGTTAAAGTTAAAGTTAAAGTTAAAGTTAAAGTTAAAGTTAAAGTTAAAGTTTAAAGTTAAAGTTAAAGTTAAAGTTAAAGTTAAAGTTAAAGTTAAAGTTAAAGTTAAAGTTAAAGTTAAAGTTAACAGTTAAAGTTAAAGTTAAAGTTAAAGTTAAAGTTAAAGTTAAAGTTACAGTTAAAGTTAAAGTTAAGTTAAAGTTAAAGTTAAAGTTAAAGTTAAAGTTAAAGTTAAAGTTAAAGTTAAAGTTAAAGTTAAAGTTAAAGTTAAAGTTAAAGTAGTTAAAGTTAAAGTTAAAGTTAAAGTTAAAGTTAAAGTTAAAGTTAAAGTTAAAGTTAAAGTTAAAGTTAAAGTTAAAGTTAAAGTTAAAGTTAAAGTTAAAGTTAAAGTTAAAGTTAAAGTTAAAGTTAAAGTTAAAGTTAAAGTTAAAGTTTAAAGTTAAAGTTAAAGTTAAAGTTAAAGTTAAAGTTAAAGTTAAAGTTAAAAGTTAAAGTTAAAGTTAAAGTTAAAGTTAAAGTTAAAGTTAAAGTTAAAGTTAAAGTTAAAGTTTAAAGTTAAAGTTAAAGTTAAAGTTAAAGTTAAAGTTAACAGTTAAAGTTAAAGTTAAAGTTAAAGTTAAAGTTTAAAGTTAAAGTTAAAGTTAAAGTTAAAGTTAAAGTTAAAGTTAAAGTTAAAGTTAAAGTTAAAGTTAAAGTTAAAGTTAAAGTTAAAAGTTAAAGTTAAAGTTAAAGTTAAAGTTAAAGTTAAAGTTAAAGTTAAAGTTAAAGTTAAAGTTAAAGTTAAAGTTAAAGTTAAAGTTAAAGTTAAAGTTAAAGTTAAAGTTAAAGTTAAAGTTAAAGTTAAAGTTAAAGTTAAAGTTAAAGTTAAAGTTAAGTTAAAGTTAAAGTTAAAGTTAAAGTTAAAGTTAAAGTTAAAGTTAAAGTTAAAGTTAAAGTTAAAGTTAAAGTTAAAGTTAAAGTTAAAGTTAAAGTTAAAGTTAAAGTTAAGTTAAAGTTAAAGTTAAAGTTAAAGTTAAAGTTAAGTTAAAGTTAAAGTTAAAGTTAAAGTTAAAGTTAAAGTTAAAGTTAAAGTTAAAGTTAAAGTTAAGTTAAAGTTAAAGTTAAAGTTAAAGTTAAAGTTAAAGTTAAAGTTAAAGTTAAAAGTTAAAGTTAAAGTTAAAGTTAAAGTTAAAGTTAAAGTTAAAGTTAAAGTTAACAGTTAAAGTTAAAGTTAAAGTTAAAGTTAAAGTTAAAGTTAAAGTTAAAGTTAAAGTTAAAGTTAAAGTTAAAGTTAAAGTTAAAGTTAAAGTTAAAGTTAAAGTTAAAGTTAAAGTTAAAGTTAAAGTTAAAGTTAAAGTTAAAGTTAAAGTTAAAGTTAAAGTTAAAGTTAAAGTTAAAGTTAAAGTTAAAGTTAAAGTTTAAAGTTAAAGTTAAAGTTAAAGTTAAAGTTAAAGTTAAAGTTAAAGTTAAAGTTAAAGTTAAGTTAAAGTTAAAGTTAAAGTTAAAGTTAAAGTTAAAGTTAAAGTTAAAGTTAAAGTTAAAGTTAAAGTTAAAGTTAAAGTTAAAGTTAAAGTTAAAGTTAAAGTTAAAGTTAAAGTTAAAGTTAAAGTTAAAGTTAAAGTTAAAGTTAAAGTTAAAGTTAAAGTTAAAGTTAAAGTTAAAGTTAAAGTTAAAGTTAAAGTTAAAGTTAAAGTTAAAGTTAAAGTTAAAGTTAAAGTTAAAGTTAAAGTTAAAGTTAAAGTTAAAGTTAAAGTTAAAGTTAAAGTTAAAGTTAAAGTTAAAGTTAAAGTTAAAGTTAAAGTTAAAGTTAAAGTTAAAGTTAAAGTTAAAGTTAAAGTTAAAGTTAAAGTTAAAGTTAAAGTTAAAGTTAAGTTAAAGTTAAAGTTAAAGTTAAAGTTAAAGTTAAAGTTAAAGTTAAGTTAAAGTTAAAGTTAAAGTTAAAGTTAAAGTTAAAGTTAAAGTTAAAGTTAAAGTTAAAGTTAAAGTTAAAGTTAAAGTTAAAGTTAAAGTTAAAGTTAAAGTTAAAGTTAAAGTTAAGTTAAAGTTAAAGTTAAAGTTAAAGTTAAAGTTAAAGTTAAAGTTAAAGTTAAAGTTAAAGTTAAAGTTAAAGTTAAAGTTAAAGTTAAAGTTAAAGTTAAAGTTAAAGTTAAAGTTAAAGTTAAAGTTAAAGTTAAAGTTAAAGTTAAAGTTAAAGTTAAAGTTAAAGTTAAAGTTAAAGTTAAAGTTAAAGTTAAAGTTAAAGTTAAAGTTAAAGTTAAAGTTAAAGTTAAAGTTAAAGTTAAAGTTAAAGTTAAAGTTAAAGTTAAAGTTAAAGTTAAAGTTAAAGTTAAAGTTAAAGTTAAAGTTAAAGTTAAAGTTAAAGTTAAAGTTAAAGTTAAAGTTAAAGTTAAAGTTAAGTTAAAGTTAAAGTTAAAGTTAAAGTTAAAGTTAAAGTTAAAGTTAAAGTTAAAGTTAAGTTAAAGTTAAAGTTAAAGTTAAAGTTAAAGTTAAAGTTAAAGTTAAAGTTAAAGTTAAAGTTAAAGTTAAAGTTAAAGTTAAAGTTAAAGTTAAAGTTAAAGTTAAAGTTAAAGTTAAAGTTAAAGTTAAAGTTAAAGTTAAAGTTAAAGTTAAAGTTAAAGTTAAAGTTAAAGTTAAAGTTAAAGTTAAAGTTAAAGTTAAAGTTAAAGTTAAAGTTAAAGTTAAAGTTAAAGTTAAAGTTAAAGTTAAAGTTAAAGTTAAAGTTAAAGTTAAAGTTAAAGTTAAAGTTAAAGTTAAAGTTAAAGTTAAAGTTAAAGTTAAAGTTAAAGTTAAAGTTAAAGTTAAAGTTAAAGTTAAAGTTAAAGTTAAAGTTAAAGTTAAAGTTAAAGTTAAAGTTAAAGTTAAAGTTAAAGTTAAAGTTAAAGTTAAGTTAAAGTTAAAGTTAAAGTTAAAGTTAAAGTTAAAGTTAAAGTTAAAGTTAAAGTTAAAGTTAAAGTTAAAGTTAAAGTTAAAGTTAAAGTTAAAGTTAAAGTTAAAGTTAAAGTTAAAGTTAAAGTTAAAGTTAAAGTTAAAGTTAAAGTTAAAGTTAAAGTTAAAGTTAAAGTTAAAGTTAAAGTTAAAGTTAAAGTTAAAGTTAAAGTTAAAGTTAAAGTTAAAGTTAAAGTTAAAGTTAAAGTTAAAGTTAAAGTTAAAGTTAAAGTTAAAGTTAAAGTTAAAGTTTAAAGTTAAAGTTAAAGTTAAAGTTAAAGTTAAAGTTAAAAGTTAAAGTTAAAGTTAAAGTTAAAGTTAAAGTTAAAGTTAAAGTTTAAAGTTAAAGTTAAAGTTAAAGTTAAAAGTTAAAGTTAAAGTTAAAGTTAAAGTTAAAGTTAAAGTTAAAGTTAAAGTTAAAGTTAAAGTTAAAGTTAAAGTTAAAGTTAAAGTTAAAGTTAAAGTTAAAGTTAAAGTTAAAGTTAAAGTTAAAGTTAAAGTTAAAGTTAAAGTTAAAGTTAAAGTTAAAGTTAAAGTTAAAGTTAAAGTTAAAGTTAAAGTTAAAGTTAAAGTTAAAGTTAAAGTTAAAGTTAAAGTTAAAGTTAAAGTTAAAGTTAAAGTTAAAGTTAAAGTTAAAGTTAAAGTTAAAGTTAAAGTTAAAGTTAAAGTTAAAGTTAAAGTTAAAGTTAAAGTTAAAGTTAAAGTTAAAGTTAAAGTTAAAGTTAAAGTTAAAGTTAAAGTTAAAGTTAAAGTTAAAGTTAAAGTTAAAGTTAAAGTTAAAGTTAAAGTTAAGTTAAAGTTAAAGTTAAAGTTAAAGTTAAAGTTAAAGTTAAAGTTAAAGTTAAAGTTAAAGTTAAAGTTAAAGTTAAAGTTAAAGTTAAGTTAAAGTTAAAGTTAAAGTTAAAGTTAAAGTTAAAGTTAAAGTTAAAGTTAAAGTTAAAGTTAAAGTTAAAGTTAAAGTTAAAGTTAAAGTTAAAGTTAAAGTTAAAGTTAAAGTTAAAGTTTAAAGTTAAAGTTAAAGTTAAAGTTAAAGTTAAAGTTAAAGTTAAAGTTAAAGTTAAAGTTAAAGTTAAAGTTAAAGTTAAAGTTAAAGTTAAAGTTAAAGTTTAAAGTTAAAGTTAAAGTTAAAGTTAAAGTTAAAGTTAAAGTTAAAGTTAAAGTTAAAGTTAAAGTTAAAGTTAAAGTTAAAGTTAAAGTTAAAGTTAAAGTTAAAGTTAAAGTTAAAGTTAAAGTTAAAGTTAAAGTTAAAGTTAAAGTTAAAGTTAAAGTTAAAGTTAAAGTTAAAGTTAAAGTTAAAGTTAAAGTTAAAGTTAAAGTTAAAGTTAAGTTAAAGTTAAAGTTAAAGTTAAAGTTAAAGTTAAAGTTAAAGTTAAAGTTAAAGTTAAAGTTAAAGTTAAAGTTAAAGTTAAAGTTAAAGTTAAAGTTAAAGTTAAAGTTAAAGTTAAAGTTAAAGTTAAAGTTAAAGTTAAAGTTAAAGTTAAAGTTAAAGTTAAAGTTAAAGTTAAAGTTAAAGTTAAAGTTAAAGTTAAAGTTAAAGTTAAGTTAAAGTTTAAAGTTAAAGTTAAAGTTAAAGTTAAAGTTAAAGTTAAAGTTAAAAGTTAAAGTTAAAGTTAAAGTTAAAGTTAAAGTTAAAGTTAAAGTTAAAGTTAAAGTTAAAGTTAAAGTTAAAGTTAAAGTTAAAGTTAAAGTTAAAGTTAAAGTTAAAGTTAAAGTTAAAGTTAAAGTTAAAGTTAAAGTTAAAGTTAAAGTTAAGTTAAAGTTAAAGTTAAAGTTAAAGTTAAAGTTAAAGTTAAAGTTAAAGTTAAAGTTAAAGTTAAAGTTAAAGTTAAAGTTAAAGT
Organism: Acinonyx jubatus; assembly: GCF_027475565.1. NCBI lineage: Eukaryota > Metazoa > Chordata > Mammalia > Carnivora > Felidae > Acinonyx > Acinonyx jubatus. The sequence continues at coordinate 18,537 of NC_069394.1, forward strand.
TAAAGTTAAAGTTAAAGTTAAAGTTAAAGTTAAAGTTAAAGTTAAAGTTAAAGTTAAAGTTAAGTTAAAGTTAAAGTTAAAGTTAAAGTTAAAGTTAAAGTTAAAGTTAAAGTTAAAGTTAAAGTTAAAGTTAAAGTTAAAGTTAAAGTTAAAGTTAAAGTTAAAGTTAAAGTTAAAGTTAAAGTTAAAGTTAAAGTTAAAGTTAAAGTTAAAGTTAAGTTAAAGTTAAAGTTAAAGTTAAAGTTAAAGTTAAAGTTAAAGTTAAAGTTAAAGTTAAAGTTAAAGTTAAAGTTAAAGTTAAAGTTAAAGTTAAAGTTAAAGTTAAAGTTAAAGTTAAAGTTAAAGTTAAAGTTAAAGTTAAAGTTAAAGTTAAAGTTAAAGTTAAAGTTAAAGTTAAAGTTAAAGTTAAAGTTAAAAGTTAAAGTTAAAGTTAAAGTTAAAGTTAAAGTTAAAGTTAAAGTTAAAGTTAAAGTTAAAGTTAAAGTTAAAGTTAAAGTTAAAGTTAAAGTTAAAGTTAAAGTTAAAGTTAAAGTTAAAGTTAAAGTTAAAGTTAAAGTTAAAGTTAAAGTTAAAGTTAAAGTTAAAGTTAAAGTTAAAGTTAAAGTTAAAGTTAAAGTTAAAGTTAAAGTTAAAGTTAAAGTTAAAGTTAAAGTTAAAGTTAAAGTTAAAGTTAAAGTTAAAGTTAAAGTTAAAGTTAAAGTTAAAGTTAAAGTTAAAGTTAAAGTTAAAGTTAAAGTTAAAGTTAAAGTTAAAGTTAAAGTTAAAGTTAAAGTTAAAAGTTAAAGTTAAAGTTAAAGTTAAAGTTAAAGTTAAAGTTAAAGTTAAAGTTAAAGTTAAAGTTAAAGTTAAAGTTAAAGTTAAAGTTAAAGTTAAAGTTAAAGTTAAAGTTAAAGTTAAAGTTTAAAGTTAAAGTTAAAGTTAAAGTTAAAGTTAAAGTTAAAGTTAAAGTTAAAGTTAAAGTTAAAGTTAAAGTTAAAGTTAAAGTTAAAGTTAAAGTTAAAGTTAAAGTTAAAGTTAAAGTTAAAGTTAAAGTTAAAGTTAAAGTTAAAGTTAAAGTTAAAGTTAAAGTTAAAGTTAAAGTTAAAGTTAAAGTTAAAGTTAAAGTTAAAGTTAAAGTTAAAGTTAAAGTTAAAGTTAAAGTTAAAGTTAAAGTTAAAGTTAAAGTTAAAGTTAAAGTTAAAGTTAAAGTTAAAGTTAAAGTTAAAGTTAAAGTTAAAGTTAAAGTTAAAGTTAAAGTTAAAGTTAAAGTTAAAGTTAAAGTTAAAGTTAAAGTTAAAGTTAAAGTTAAGTTAAAGTTAAAGTTAAAGTTAAAGTTAAAGTTAAAGTTAAAGTTAAAGTTAAAGTTAAAGTTAAAGTTAAAGTTAAAGTTAAAGTTAAGTTAAAGTTAAAGTTAAAGTTAAAGTTAAAGTTAAAGTTAAAGTTAAAGTTAAAGTTAAAGTTAAAGTTAAAGTTAAAGTTAAAGTTAAAGTTAAAGTTAAAGTTAAAGTTAAAGTTAAAGTTAAAGTTAAAGTTAAAGTTAAAGTTAAAGTTAAAGTTAAAGTTAAAGTTAAAGTTAAAGTTAAAGTTAAAGTTAAAGTTACAGTTAAAGTTAAAGTTAAAGTTAAAGTTAAAGTTAAAGTTAAAGTTAAAGTTAAAGTTAAAGTTAAAGTTAAAGTTAAAGTTAAAGTTAAAGTTAAAGTTAAAGTTAAAGTTAAGTTAAAGTTAAAGTTAAAGTTAAAGTTAAAGTTAAAGTTAAAGTTAAAGTTAAAGTTAAAGTTAAAGTTAAAGTTAAAGTTAAAGTTAAAGTTAAGTTAAAGTTAAAGTTAAAGTTAAAGTTAAAGTTAAAGTTAAAGTTAAAGTTAAAGTTAAAGTTAAAGTTAAAGTTAAAGTTAAAGTTAAAGTTAAAGTTAAAGTTAAAGTTAAAGTTAAAGTTAAAGTTAAAGTTAAAGTTAAAGTTAAAGTTAAAGTTAAAGTTAAAGTTAAAGTTAAAGTTAAAGTTAAAGTTAAAGTTAAAGTTAAAGTTAAAGTTAAAGTTAAAGTTAAAGTTAAAGTTAAAGTTAAAGTTAAAGTTAAAGTTAAAGTTAACGTTAAAGTTAAAGTTAAAGTTAAAGTTAAAGTTAAAGTTAAAGTTAAAGTTAAAGTTAAAGTTAAAGTTAAAGTTAAAGTTAAAGTTAAAGTTAAAGTTAAAGTTAAAGTTAAAGTTAAAGTTAACGTTAAAGTTAAAGTTAAAGTTAAAGTTAAGTTAAAGTTAAAGTTAAAGTTAAAGTTAAAGTTAAGTTAAAGTTAAAGTTAAAGTTAAAGTTAAGTTAAAGTTAAAGTTAAAGTTAAAGTTAAAGTTAAAGTTAAGTTAAAGTTAAAGTTAAAGTTAAGTTAAAGTTAAAGTTAAAGTTAAAGTTAAAGTTAAAGTTAAGTTAAAGTTAAAGTTAAGTTAAAGTTAAAGTTAAAGTTAAAGTTAAAGTTAAAGTTAAAGTTAAAGTTAAAGTTAAAGTTAAAGTTAAAGTTAAAGTTAAAGTTAAAGTTAAAGTTAAAGTTAAAGTTAAAGTTAAAGTTAAAGTTAAAGTTAAAGTTAAAGTTAAAGTTAAAGTTAAAGTTAAAGTTAAAGTTAAAGTTAAAGTTAAAGTTAAAGTTAAAGTTAAAGTTAAAGTTAACGTTAAAGTTAAAGTTAAAGTTAAAGTTAAAGTTAAAGTTAAAGTTAAAGTTAAAGTTAAAGTTAAAGTTAAAGTTAAAGTTAAAGTTAAGTTAAAGTTAAAGTTAAAGTTAAAGTTAAAGTTAAAGTTAAAGTTAAAGTTAAAGTTAAAGTTAAGTTAAAGTTAAAGTTAAAGTTAAAGTTAAAGTTAAAGTTAAAGTTAAAGTTAAAGTTAAAGTTAAAGTTAAAGTTAAAGTTAAAGTTAAAGTTCAAGTTAAAGTTAAAGTTAAAGTTAAAGTTAAAGTTACAGTTAAAGTTAAAGTTAAAGTTAAAGTTAAAGTTAAAGTTAAAGTTAAAGTTAAAGTTAAAGTTAAAGTTAAAGTTAAAGTTAACGTTAAAGTTAAACGTTAAAGTTACAGTTAACGTTAACGTTAAAGTTAAAGTTAACGTTAACGTTAACAGTTAACGTTAACGTTAACGTTCACGTTAACGTTCACGTTAACTAAGTTAACGTTAAGTTACAGTTAAAGTTAACGTTAACCTAACGTTAACACTAACCCGTAACCCTAACCCTAACCCTAACCTTACTAACCCTAACCCTAACCCTAACCCTAAACCCTAACCCTAACCCTAACCCTAACCCTAACCCTAACCCTAACCCTAACCCTAACCTAACCCTAACCCTAACCTAACCCTAACCCTAACCCTAACCCTAACCCTAACCCTAACCCTAACCTAACCCTAACCCTAACCCTAACCCTAACCTAACCCTAACCCTAACCTAACCTAACCCTAACCCTAACCCTAACCCTAACCCTAACCCTAACCCTAACCTAACCCTAACCCTAACCCTAACCCTAACCCTAACCTAACCCTAACCCTAACCCTAACCCTAACCCTAACCCTAACCCTAACCCTAACCCTAACCCTAACCCTAACCCTAACCCTAACCCTAACCCTAACCCTAACCCTAACCCTAACCCTAACCCTAACCCTAACCCTAACCCTAACCCTAACCCTAACCCTAACCCTAACCCTAACCCTAACCCTAACCCTAACCCTAACCCTAACCCTAACCCTAACCCTAACCCTAACCCTAACCCTAACCCTAACCCTAACCCTAACCCTAACCCTAACCCTAACCCTAACCCTAACCCTAACCCTAACCCTAACCCTAACCCTAACCCTAACCCTAACCCTAACCCTAACCCTAACCCTAACCCTAACCCTAACCCTAACCCTAACCCTAAACCCTAACCCTAACCCTAACCCTAACCCTAACCCTAACCCTAACCCTAACCCTAACCCTAACCCTAACCCTAACCCTAACCCTAACCCTAACCCTAACCCTAACCCTAA
>NC_069394.1:27500-105000 GCF_027475565.1 Acinonyx jubatus
TATAATTTGTTCACATAAAACTTCTCCTTTTTCTCTCTCTTCATCTTCTGGGACTCCTATAATTCAGATGTTATTCCTTTTTATTAAGTCACTGAGTTCTCTAAGTCTTATATTGTGATCTTTTGCCTTTGTTTCCCTCTTTTTTCTGCTCCATTATTCTCCATAATTTTATCTTCTATATCACTGATTTGCTGCTCTGTTTCATCCATCTTTGCCATTGTGGCATGCATTAGAGATTGCATCTTGGTTATAGCATTTTTAATTTCAGCCTGACCAGATTTTATTTCTTTTATCTCCACAGAAAGGGATTCTCTAGTGTCTTTTATGCTTTTTTCAACCCCAGTTAGAATTCTTATTATTGCGGTTCTAAATTCTAGTTCAGACATCTTACTTATATCTGTTTTGATTAAGTCCCTGGCTGCCATTTCTTCCAGTTCTTTCTTTTGGGGTGAATTCCTTCATTTTGTCATTTTGGAGGAAGAAAAAACAATAAAATTAAAATTAAAAAATTAAGAACAAAACAAAAATCAAATAAAGGAAGATAGATCCTGGGTGTGTTTTGGTCTCCTTGTTGAAAGAAGCTTGATAGAATAGAGAAAGGGGGAAAGGTAAGAAAAATATATAAAAATTATTAAAAATTACATAATAGAATAGAATAAAATAAAATGAAATAGAATAAAATTTTAAAAATAAAGTAAAAAAAAAATAAATTTTTCTCTTTCTGTGTCCAAGAAAAGGAAAGAGAAAGACAGAAAAAAGAAAACAATTTAAGCAAAAACAGAAAAAAAGAAAACGAACAAATCAATGAACAAGCAAACAGAGTGAAACCCAAATGAAGTTACATCAGTTTACCCTAGAACTGAAACTATGAAGCAGTCTCTAGTCCGTGCATTAAGCAGGTGGAGTGACTGGTGCTGGTCTTCTGGGGGATGTGCTTGGAGGGTGAGTTGGGTGGCGCTTGGTGTAATGGCTCTGTTCTCCATTAGGTGGTGCTGCTTAGCTTACTAGGGTGGATGAGTGTGTATGTGTGCTTCCGCTGTGTAGGAGAGGTGGAAATGGCTTCACCCAGCTCCTCAGTCTCTGGTGCAGGAGCTTTGGGCTCTCACCCACCCACAATCAAGCACCCTTCCTTTGTTCCAGGCCTCTGTCCACTCCCTGCCTCTACCCTCTCCGTGTCCAAGCTGTCTGCCTGCCAGATGAGCACCTCCCTCCAGAGCCTTATCTCAGACAGGGTTGTGTTTCAAAACCCCACACTTCAGAGACCCCTGCGGCTTGGACCTGCACCTCTCAGGGGAAGGTCTCACTGAGGAATGGCCGGGGTGCCAGCTTGCCCCAGAAAACACTTGTGGGATGGCACAGTGGCAGAGGTTCAGAGATTATGGCAAATCACAACACACAGCTGGTGCCAGGTTTCCCCACACTCTGGCATCTTTGTTCCAGTACCAGCAAATGTGGCTGCTGTGGAGTTATTCTAGAGAGTGTATAAGTCCTAAAGGGTGAATGAGGTAATTGCTGAAACATCAGTAATATTCTGGTCTCAAGGTTGCAAATGATAGCATTAGGAGGACAGAACCCCATGATCCCCCAAAGGACAGTTGAGATATAACACCTGCTATAACTCCCTGAGATTCCTTAAAACCACACACACTCTGTTCATACCTTCAGGTAGCCACCAGACGTATGTCTGGCTACTATCTAAAGATCCTTTGTACTCTCTTTCCTCGCTTTGATATTCTTTGACACTTCTAGCTAAATAAAGGCTATGTGCAGTCTGCTGCTGCTGCTGTTTTGCTGGCAGAGGCAGCCCTGCATGTCCACTCAGCCTAATGTCTGAGAACTTTTTCTTCAGTGCGCAGCAACAGGCTGCTCTCCAGAGTCTGCTGGGACCTTTGCCTGTGGAAAAGCCTTATGGTCTGAACCAAATGCAGTCCACGCAGGGGAACCACTTCTCCCTGTGTGGCACACAGACCCCTCAGACCACACTGCCTGCTCCTGGGGATTCGCCCTACTTCCTCACCAGAGCACTGCTAGGCACTGAGCTCTGAAACTTCAGACTCTACGCTCCACTGTTTATAGAATCCTGATGGTATTGAAACCCTTTCCTTTTCCCCATCAATGGTTTTGGGGAACAGATTTCTTGTTCAGTCCCCTAATAGTGTTTTCACTCTTTCTCTCTCTTTCTCTCCAGCAATTTTCAGGGGGAGTGCTTTTCTTGCATGATCCCAATGTGCCACACTGTCTCCCTTTCTCTTTCTCTCTCTGTCCTCTCTCCATGAAAATGGTTCCCTACCCTCCATGGTTTTTCTCTCCTCCAGTTCACCTCTCCACACCATGTACCTACTGAGTTTTGTGGCTCAAGTTATGCAGATTGTTGTGTTAATCCTCAGATCAATTTCCTAGGTGTTCAAAATGGTTTGGTGCAGATCTAGCTGTGTTTCAGGGATGAGACAAGCTCAAGCTCAGGGTCTCCATGCTGCTCCACCATCTTCCTTCTCACCCCTGGTGATGAATTTTAATACACAACACCAAACACTGATCCACAAACAAACAAGTGATAATGTGAGGTTTATAAAATTAAAACTTGTACTCTGTGAAAGACCTTGGTAAGAGAACCAATGATGTTCAATGATGTTCTGATGTCTCAGAAACGCAAAGATTCGGGGCGCCTGGGTGGCTCACCCAGTTGAGCATCTGGCTTCGGCTCAAGTCATGATCTCGAGCCCACACTGGATTCTGTGCAGACAGCTCGGAGCCTGCAGCCTGCTTCCAATTCTGTGTCTCCCTTTCTTTATGCCCCTTCCCCATTCACGTTCTGTCTCTCTCTGTCTCTCTCCCTCTCTCCCAAAAATAAGCTTTTTTTTTTTTTTAAAGAAAAGAAATGGAAAGATTCAACAGGCTGAAGAGACCTGGGAGTTGTCCAGCTACTGAAAAATATTCTAAGTGAGACCTAAGAGCAGACATGGACTCTTCAAATTACAGTCAAATGTGTCTGTTTTCTCTAAGAAGTGATAGGAAGCTCAGAGAAACGTCAATAGAGTTAGATAAATGGGCCTGAGGTGTAGTAAGCCGTCAGGACAATGTCCAAATCACACTGCAGAATTGGCCTTCAAACTATACAGAAAGTTGGTGTTACCCCAAAATCCCTACCAATGGCATTGTTCAGAGATGACAATGGGCAAGCTGTCCACACTGCTGTCAGTCATAAATGAGGGGAAACTGCTATCTTATGGTAGAATTTACTAACATTGACAAAATAGTTTTGTTATTAGGACTTTACATTGTTTAAATTTATACTAGAAATTCACTTGGGAGATTAAGAGATTAATGAATACTCTCCCACTAAAAGTTAAGGTAAATGTATTTTAAACTTAGCAGGATTTGCCATTGACAATTTGGCTTTTCATCTTTTTTGATGTAATAAGAAAAATTTCAAATATAGTGAAGAGAATGGTGTAGTGAATACCATAAAACACATTATCTAGACTGAATTATTAATAATTAGCCATATTTGCTTCACATTTTTTATTGTAAAATATTTTCTTGTATTATAAAATCTTATAAATTACAAACATAACAACACTGCACACCTAAATATCTCAGTATGCACTTCCAAAAATACTAGCATAATTTTCCACAGAACTGCAATACTGATGAAGTTTTGGGGTGATGGTGGGGTGGTCCGGAGCCAATGGCCAAAAAAGAATTCTTGATAACATCTTTGGTTCAAAAAGGCGATTTTGTTAAGGCACAAGAGCAGGACCTGTGTGCAGGAAAAGCTGCACCGGGATTGTGGCAGGGTAACTGATTATATACCTTCAGGGCGGGGGCAGAGCGGGGGAGTTAGGGATAGAGTAAGTCTTAACATATTTTGAAAGCAGGTTTCCAGGACTTTGAGGGGCTAGCTGTTGCTAGGAAAACACCATGTATTACCTTTTAGTAAAACCTCAATCATGAGACCCTTCAGATGTATATCAAGGGCCAAAAGCTTGGAGTATGATTGCAATATGTATCTTGGAAGAGTTGGGCTAAAGGAAGTTTCCAAAGGAATTTTTATATGTTAAAGTAGACTTACAGGATCCTCAAGGTTGGGATAATGTTAAGCTAAGATTCTCTTTTGCCCCTAGCAAAGTGCCATCATCAAGACAGCCAAGCTTCAAGGATTTGTCAGTGGGCTATAGGCAGTAAGAGCATTTAATTTTTCATTTGCCTTTGTTCCCCATATCACCATGGCAAGCACTTAAACCCCTTTCCTCTGTTCTTGGGTAGCCAGGAGTGTCTGAGGAATATCCCACCTGGGCGGAGGGGGGGTGCTGTTAGCCTGTACTTTGCCCTCAGCTTGCCCCACACCCTCTCATCACCAGTATTGAACCTAATAAAATCAGTGACTCTCACATATCATCAATGTTCAGTTAGGAGGGATTTTCTAAAAACCAATTAACATTACCATGCATACTGAAGACATAACCAGGAGAAATGATATTTGTAAATCTAAGAATCTAGTATAATTTCCCTTTGAGAAACAACAAAATAAATAGCTCCCTTGTACACTGAAGAGGAATAGAGGGGTTGGGGGGGGGGTTGTTTGTTTGTTTTTTTGCATAAAATCACCAGGGAATGAGAAATGTAAATCTAAAATTATACATAAAGACTTTCCCTGTAGCTGCGTGGAGAAATATGTCCAAACGTTCCAATATGACTGTTTCGATAGAAATGTGTAAGAATTACCGAAACTGAGACATTACATTTCTGCTTTCTCATCAGTGCAGACCACTATGTGAAGTATCCAGACAATCACTTTGGAAAGAATAAGAGAGATTGCCACCCCCCCACCCCTCCCTGCCCCAAAGGCTGTGACCTTTCTGGTTTTTGAGGAAAGCTCTGGCCAACACAACTCTCTCCTCTGTTCTCACAGCTATGATACTTGGGGTCTTTGTGAGGCACTGAGAAACCCCCATAGTGCAGTTCATCAACAAACCCTCAGCTACATCCTGCTCACCTCCTTCACCCTGGGCTTCCTCTGCTCCTTACTCTTCATTGGTCCCCAACACAGCCACCTGCATCCTGTGGCAATCCACATTTAGGGTGTGCTTACTATAGGTCTTTCCATGGTTTGGGCCAAAACCATCACTGTGGTCTTGGCTTTCAGGTTCACCACACCTGGGAGAAAAGTGAGTGTTGATTAGTGTCATGGGGCATCTAATTCTGGCACTTCCATCTGCTACCTGATCCAAGTGAGTCTGTAATCTGGCTAGGAAGTTCTCCCAGCTTCACTGACACAGATACTCTGAGCCTAGATATGGAATCAATTGTAAAATTCTTCAAATCTTCCCTTACCAGGTGTGCAGTGATCTCATTTTACATTCCACTTCTTGAACCATGTTTCTATCACTAGGTTTTCACTTTCTCTGCTTTCCTCAATTACAAAAGTCTTTTCCACACTCCAATCTTTAACAGGTCTTTCTACGTTTCCCCTAGCATTTCTAAAGGTTAGTTTACAGCTTTTTGTCTTCTACTCCTCTGGAATTTATTATTGAGAATTGTAATGAACTAGCATTTCTTTCCAAGGAAAACAACAGGGAGAAGGTCTGAGTGTGACCTGTTTCTGAAGCTCCCCATGTAGGGGGTCCACATTACCAGAAGTGAGGGGACAACTGAGCCCAGGACTGGAAGGGCAGGACTGGAGGGGGTTTCAGGCCAGTGGGCCCAGCTTTTAGTGAGTCCCACAGGGACACAGCAAGTGGGCAAAGTAGGCTGGGGGCTTCCTGGGAGTCCCAGGATACCTGGGGTATGTGCAGTTGCAAGTGTGCATTAAAGGGACCTCCAAAACTTCAGGGGTTGGGGTGTATCCTGTCCAGGCACCCAGTAGGTAGGTGATACACCTCCATCTTTTCAGGAGACAATGGGACTCAAATAAGGAGGAGGGTTCGCCTCTGCTGGAAAGAATATAGTCTTTGGAACAAGCCGTCAGGCACTAAGCATGTGCTGATAAAAGTTTGTAAAACAAATGATCATCATCCAGTGGTATTTTTTTCAGACATGTGAGTGCAGCTGCAAAGGCCACTGGGAAAAGCCAACATGAGCTGCAAAGCCTCGAAGCTGGTATTGAGACCCCCACCCTACACACCAGGGCCTGCTGCATAGACCAGAACACTGACACCGAGAGCAGTGCAGGTTAAGCTCCAGTTGACCTCACCCAGAACTACCTACAACCACCCCACTTATAGATGGATGAACTGAGGCCAGGCTAAAGAGTGTGACTTAGCTGTGGTTGCCCAACATGCAAGCCATGGATGAAACACTACCAAGAACATAGCTGGGTATAAGCCGAAGGAGGAGCACCCTGAGTAGAAAAATGACCTAAGAGGGAAGCAGGATTGATGGCCCAGTCAGAGGCCACACAGTGCCCTCCCATCTCTGGCCTTCAGATGCTTCCTGTTTCCCAGTCCCCTTGCACTATATTTCCCCAGAGTCTAAAACCTGCTACAAGTAAGTGGACTTTTTGTGAACATCCTATCAGGATTGAAGCCATTAAGGCAGGATTGAGTTGGTTATCGCAGGAGCAGACAAGAAGCCAGCAAGGAGGGAACAAGAAAAGGGAGCCACATCAGAGAGAAAAGTCAGAAGCCTAAATGTGTGCAAGCCCTAAGTGGGGCCTCATCCACCAGCTTTCACACTGTTTTCTGGGTACAATAAAGTCACTAGGTCAGAGAAATAGGACCCAATACATATGATCACTGGCTAAAATGAACACACAAGATGTAAGAGTGATGTATGGGACACTAACACCTGGAGGCTCAGAGAGCAGTCAGGGGAAGAGCTGGGGCCAGGACTAGAATGTCTAGCAGTAAAGAGAGAAAGCACAAAAGGTTAGAAATTTAGTTTGAAGACAGAACTCATATACCAGCTGAAGTACAGAACACATGTATGGGAGAAGGAAAGCAAGAAAGGATGACATAGGTTTTTGGCCTAATCAACTAGGTGGGCAGTAGGGCCACTGACTCAAAAGCAAAAGACAAAGGGAGATGTAGGGGCCAATAAATGTTTTGGATATGTCAAGTTTGAAATGCCCACAAAACATCTAAGTAGAAATGCTGAATAGGCAGTTGGGCTCCTGGTATCTATCCAGCTTGGGATGCAAGCTTGGGAGACACCAGCAAAGACAGCATCACAGCCACTGAGGATTAAGTCACCCAATTTGATGCAGATGTACTGGGACTACCATTTGGAGTAGCCAAACGTTGCAGAGGTCATCTACTGAAGCTCAACCCAGGTCTTCAGCCAGGATTGTTAGGGCAAGAAGCTCTCTTGTCCTAAGAACAAATCTGCCCTTCTGGGAGCTACACTGGCTCCCTGAGGATGACACATGCTCAGAAATGAAAGCAATACAAAAGACCACACACTGTGGTGAGCCTGGACCCAGAAGTGCCAGGCACCTGCCTCATCTGTATTCACCTAACACAGATAATTAGCACACAAATTCACTAATCCATTTGTACAGAAAATAGTTTTCTTACTACAATGTGATATTACAGCATAAAGCACTGCATCATTTGACAGGACGTTCTTTTATAGGTGAGCACCACTGAACAATTCTATAGCTTCCTCCATTGTCCTTATTACAAACAGCTGCTTAATGTCAGGCTAAAGATTAAGTAAAACATTCTTTCAACGACATGCTGAACACTCACTTCAGTTTATTGTAGAAGCTTTTCTGAATGGAGCTCCTTCTTCTGGCAGGAAGCACATTTCATTTGAAAACCTACAAATGGGTCTTGTGCTTATCTGAAATTTGCCCAATATGCTGGTCTCACATCTGTCCAGCAGCCATGGCACCAGATCCATGGACCATGGACAAAACCACATCTGTCCAACAGCGCATTCCCAGAAAAGCTCTACACTCAACAGAAACCCCCATGTTCCCCAGGGAGGGGAACTGTTCCAGGATGGAGGACAGGCTAAAAGAAATTGAACCTGAACTCTTCATCAGGAGTGTCCAGGGTGGACTTGGCTACCCCTGCTTGGCGAGTCCTGCAGACCCTTCCGCTCTTCCTTCTGGTGGCCTCAGCTACAGGCCGCACCTGGGCTGTGCGGGCTGCTGTGGGGGAGAGGACAGAGTATCAGAACAGAGTAAAAGCAACTAACATTACCTGTGCCTTAAGACAAATCAACTGATTCACTTCTCAAAGTCTTAGGGTAGGTATTATCATCACACTCCACTTAGAATCACTGAGACATTCACTAACTCTGCTGCTCTGCGTCCCAGGCCCAAGCCTGACATCTGTGTTCCAGAGAGGACCCAGCTCTCTCTCCATGTTTTCCCAGGCCTCCCTGAGTCCATCTCCTCTCTCCACCCCTGCCAGCCCTGTTACTCTAGCTTTCTTCCAGTCACTCCCTAGGTTCTTCCTCCCTACCCCTGAAATCAACCAGTTTCCAGCTCCTCACCAGTCCTGAGAACCCGAAGGGCCTCTCGCCGCTCGGCTTCCATCTGAGCCCTGTAGTCCCCAAACAAGGAGCGCATCAGCTGCCTCTTCCGGGGCAGGGGGGTTCTTTCGCTACGCAGGGTTCGGATTGCCCCAAGAGCCTGCTCTTCTGCGGATTAAAAATAAATAAATAAATAATAACTAGGAATCTCCTCTATTCTGACCGCCTATCATCCTACAGGAAAGACAACAATTCCATCCCCTGGCACCACCTGAAGGCCACAGCTTTATCATGGTTCACCTCTCCCCAATTCTACAGAAAGGCCCCTCACTCTGTTTCTGACTGGGTCTCTGCATCTTGAGGCCCAGCTCCAGTTGCTCCACGCACCACGCCAGTTCCCGGGCCAGCTGCTCTGCCTGTGATGAAACGGGAAGAGTGGCTGTGAGACCGCACCAGGACAGCGTGGGTTCCAGCCCCATCCCACAGGCACCCCTCCCTCCCACCCTCTGTCCCCATCCCATCCCATCCCATCCCATCCCACCCCATTCCGGCCTTAACTCAGAAAAACCGAGACTACACACACCCGCTAGCACACTCACACCCGGGATGCAGCGCTGAATTCCACCCGCCCCGACAGAGGTCCGCCCTTGCCTGAGCCTCCGCGCTTAGGGGCGCTTCCTCTGAGCAGGGCTTTTCTGAGACCTTCCCGCCTCCACTCGCCACAGAGGCTCCGTTCCGGGTTTTCTTCTTCTTTTGCTTCTTAGAGGCTGCGTCGCCTTCACCACGTTCGGGGTGCGCCCGGGCGGCGGCGTCACTGCGTGTGGAGTGCCCTAAGCAGGGACGAACTGGATGGGACCTTACGGCGGAAGGACCCGGGGAGCCCGGAAACGACCCGGGGAGCCCGGAAACGACCCGGGGAGCCGGGAAACGACCCAGGCAGCCGCGGGCTGCGGAGCGCGGGCAGTACCTGGGCCTGCGGCCACTGATGTCTCCCGAGCAGGATGTCCTAGGGCCTGGAGAAAGGGAGCAGCACAAGGGTCATGGGGGGCCGCCAACGGCCCAAGTCCCTGGGACCCCTGCGGTCTCACCGCGCAGCTCACCGCCATGCGCCGCAGTCGCCGCCGGAGACTACGTGGGGCCTGAGGTCCGAGGCCGAAATCCCCCCTGCAGAAACGCGTGTGCGGCGCAGAGTTCCGCTGGGCACCGACGGCGCTGTGGGCGGTGCCTTGGACGCACTGGGGGCGGGGGAGCGCGCGGCGCTTCGGCCGCAGGGAACCTCGGAAAGGTCGGAAGGGGAGCCTCTGGACGGCGCTCTCGTCGCACTTACTACGTGGAAGGCACCACTCTGGGTGAAAGGACAACGCCTGAAGCAAGGGAATGCTCTCAAAGCTCACTTAGTGCGGAGAGAAAAACCGTCGGGCAGAGAAGCGCCGTCAATAGCGGCCCGAAACAGGACGGCGAGCGGTCAGCAAAAACCTCCCAGGAGCAGCCTGTGCCTGGCCGGCGGGACTGGTCGAGTAGCCAAGGAGGCCGGGGAGCTGGGGCCGTGGTGCTAGGCGGGCTCGGAGTTGTGCGAGATCTGGTCATAGACCCCGTAGGATAGCCCGCAGTCCACCTCTATTCTAAACGCAATGGGAAGCCATTGAGAGACCTTCATCCGAGGAGTGATGTGGTCTTACTCAGATGTGTATTTTAAAGATCACTCTGCTGTCTTGTGACGAAGGCCGGACGGGTTGGGGGCAGGTGAGCCTGGGGATGTGGAGGAGTTTCAGAAACTGAGGGGGGAAAGCCTGCGCACTTGCTGGTGGTCTGGATGTGAACACGGGAGGGGGGGGCGGTGTAGAGAGGGAGGCCCATCCAACCCCACAGTCTACCTTGCCCTTCTTCGCTTTCTGCCCAGGGCAGTCCTTCCACCTTATGGCACTAGAGACCCGGGTGCCTCCTCCCTGTCTGGGGTCACAGTCGTTAGCAGACCTCCACAACCAAGAGGAACTAGGAACTTCAGGAGAACAGGAGTCGTGAGTGTTGTCTTATGACTCCTGTAAGGGAAATCAGGGTAGAAAGCGTCGTTTCCTGACCCAGTGAATGGGAACCGCTGCCTGCCTGGACTGAGAGGTGTCAAAGGGTAGGAGTTTGGTCATCACAGATATTTATTGCAGCATAACAAGTTGTCACAAAATGTAGCAGATTGTAAACAGTAAACATTATCTCATAGAGTTTCTGAGGATCAGGAATGCAGCAACAGCATAGCTGTGTGGTTCTAACTCAGGATTTCTCATGACCACTCTTGAAAGGAGGAATTTCAAAAACTTTTAGACATATTTTTAAACTACCACAGTCAGGATGTATCTCAGCCCTGGGAGACTGGAGGTTTTGGCGGTGAGTGGGTTCCAGATCCAAAGGGACTTTTTACTGCCTTGTTTGGCTGTGAATCAGCCTGTGTGATTTGGCCCAGAACTGCTTCTTCCAGAAAGCCTTCTCAGCCCAGACATCTGTAATTGAGCACAATCCTCACAGCAGACTGTCCTCTTCCACAGCCCTATATGCAATCAGCCACCCAGTCCTATCAGTTGATCTCCTAAATGGTCTCCCCCCGCCCCCGCCCCGCCCCAGACCATCTCTGCCCTGAACAACCTCTATCCAGGCCTTGCTAATCTCTATACTTCCATTCCCTTTTTGTCTCTTCTGAAGCATCTTGTGGGAGTGAACTTTCTAAAACAAAAACTATATTACTCTCTTGCCTGGAAATCTTCCATTTCCTCCAGCATGAAGTCCAAGCTCCTTAGTTGACATGGACAGCTGTTTGCCTGACCTTCCAGCCAGCACATGCCCTTCAAATCATACAAAGGCAACTTTTTCCAGACGTCACTCTGCTGTAGTCCCACTGAGCCCCCAGCCTTCTGAGCATCTCCTTACAGGCCCCTGCAACCCCTCTGTCCTGCACAGAGACTTCATTTTCCTTCCCTGGCATTACCAACACCTATTCAAACCCCCAAACCCAGAAGGCAGGTCTTTGAAGGACTTCAGAGAGGAAGGCCTAGAGGACCCAGCATTCCATGTCAATAAGTCTCCAAATCTCTCCACCACCTCCCACCTTGACACGGAAAGAGGATTCATAAAAGGAAGTTCAAGCTTTCAGCTATCTCTTCCTGACTTATCCACACCTCCACAACCACTCTAGCAACCGCTCCTAACATTTCACTCTCCATCACGATAGCTACTTCCTATCTCTTGAATAGATAAGTTCCACTGGTCTCTACCAAAACCATATTTCCTCTCTCTACTCCTCTAGCCTCTTTAGAAAATCTATTACAAATTTCATACCTGCAAATATCAATATTCATATGCAGTCAATTATCATCCAAGGTAGTCCTATAAAATATCTGAGAATGCTGAATTTGTGAATACTGAACCATTGCTCCTAGGGGAAATACAGTTGGGTTCCTGGGAACCTCCAGTCACAACATTTTAATCAATCAATTGATACATCACCTTGTATGTTTCTATTTAAAGTCACATTTAATATACATTAACACCTATATTTAGTATATGTTGTTGATTTATTAACATTGAAGTCATGGTCATGGTATAACTAGTACCTGAAGTATTTTCTCCATAAGGCACAGCACACCTTAGGAACACTAGACAACACTTCAGCACTATGCTTCAGGGCCATTTTAAACAGTAAAATCCCCACCAAAAAGCACAAGAATACAAAAAGTGTACCATTGAATATACTATGAAAAGGACATTGATTTACAGTATGAGAGCAGAGTGTCACCTGTTCAGCCTAAGCTGGGAACACATGATTTTCATTACTCTGTGCATGTCCATGAATACCGTGAAAGTGTGAGTGTTGGTTTTGAGGGTTACAAGTAGATTTTAGCAACCAGATGAATTTGCAAATATGGAATCAGAGTAATGAAGACTAACTATATATAAACATATTTGAAGTTAAAAATCATAAAAATGCATCTACCTACCACCCAGTTGCAGAAACAGACATTACCAATCTTTCAGGACTCCTGTGTTCTTACGTAACATAAATATGTATCTCTAAACAACATTGTTTGCATGCTTTGAACTTTGCATACAGTAAATCACCCTATATGTGTTCTTGAGCTTGTTTTTCTCAATAAGTTTGTGAGGGTTACACATGTTGCTGTGTACAGACAGCTGTAGTTCACTGTCTTCACTGATGATAATACTCCACCGAATAAGGAAACCCAACAATAAACATTTGAGCTTCTTACACTGTTTTGCTATTATAAACAATGCACTAGGAATATTCTTGTATGTATCCTGTGTTCAAGAATTTATTGGGGCACCTAGGTGGCTCAGTTGGTTAAGCATCCTACTTTAGCTCAGGTTGTGATCTCACGAGTTGTGGGTCTGAACCCCATATGGAGCTCTCTGCTGTCAGCACAGAGTCTGCTTTGGATCCTCTGTCCCCCTCTCTTTCTGTGCCTCCCTGCACATGCATGCTCTCTCTCCCTCTCTCTCTAAAATAAATTAATTTAGGGGCGCCTGGGTGGCTCAGTTGGTTAAGCATCCGACTTCGGCTCGGGTCATGATCTCGCGGTCCGTGAGTTCGAGCCCCGCGTCAGGCTCTGTGCTGACAGCTCAGAGCCTGGAGCCTGTTTCGGATTCTGTGTCTCCCTCTCTCTCTGACCCTCCCGCATTCATGCTGTCTCTCTCTGTCCCAAAAATAAACGTTGAAAAAAAAATTAAAATAAATAAATAAATAAATAAACATTAAAAATTTTTAAATAAATAAATAAAATAAATTAATTTAAAAAATAATTTAAAAAAAAATGAATTTCTCTAAGATATATCCAGGAGTGGAAAAACTGAGTTGTAGGGTCTTTTCACTTCTGTTATAGTATACTTTGATGAAAAGAAATTCTTATTTTTAACAGTGTTAAATGTATCAATCTTTTTATTTTCCCCTTTTGTGTCTTAAGAACCTCTTGTTAACCTGGGAACTTAGAGCTAACTTCCTCTTTTAAAAGTTTTATGGCTTTACCTTTCATATTCAAATTTTTAGTCTGGGGTGATTTTTGTGTCTTTTGTAAAGTAGAATTCAGTTTTATTTTTCAAATAGGGATAATCAACTTTTCTACCCTCATTTGTGAATTCAGATCTGCAGTGTCCATCTGTTGTAGTTCATGTCCACATATGTGTGGGTGTATTTGAGAGCTCTGCACTGTGTTCCATTAGACCTTTTGTGTATCCCCACACTAATGCCACTATGCTTCACTGCCAATCTTTTTTTCTTTTAATGTTTCTTTTCGAGAGACAGACAGGCAGATCGTGAGTGGGGGAGGGGCCGAAAGAGAGACAGACAGAATCTGAAGCAGGTTCCAGGCTCTGAGCTGTCAGCACAGAGCCTGACGTGGGGCTTGAACTCAGGGACCACAAAATCATGACTTGGGCCGAAGTCGGAGGCTTAACTGACTGAGCCACCCAGGAGTCCCTCACTACCAATCTTTATAGTGAGTCTGATCTAAATAAGGTAAACCCCACCTTTTCTTTTGCTTCAAAGGCACCTTGACTATTTGTTTTTCCATATAAATTTTTTAATTGGCTTGTCAGTTTCTACTAAAAACTCCTTTGGGATTTTGTTCAAATTAATTCTATAGAGGATTTTGTTGCAGACTGAATCTCTGTAGTAAACAGTCATGAATCTTACATGAGCCTTGTATACCTCTCATTTATTTAAATCTTCTATAATATTTTTCAATAAAGTTTTACAACTTCCTCCCTAAAGACCTTTCACATTTGGGGGTAATTAATCCTGCATATGTTATTGTTTAGTTGCTATTAGGATTCAAAGTGGGACACAAATTATATAATAAAAAAAATTTTTGATTTTTGTTCCTGGTTCATGGCACAGAGCTCCTAAAACGCTTGGAATTTCCTAAGTGATAAAGATGATAGGAGCATCTTTTGTTCTAATGAAATGATTCTTGTGGGCCCCTAGAAAGCTTCAAGATGGGGGCTGGTCAGGGGCACCTGGGTGGTTCAGTCAGTTAAGTGTCTGACCTTGGCTCAGATCATGACCTCACGGTTCCTGAGTTTGAGTCTCACACCAGGCTCTCTGGTGTCAGGACAGAGCCTGCTTCGGATCCTCTGTCTCCCTCTCTCTGTCCCTCCCCCCACTCACGTGCGCTCTCTCTCTCTCTCTCTCTCTCTCTCTCTCTCTTAAAAAGAAATAAACATTAAAAAAAAGATGGGAGCTGGTCAGCAGAAAAATAATAATAAGCTTTTATTAGAGGCTTATACCTTTCAGCACCATCTCCCAACCTCCAGAGAGGAGAGAGGGGCTAGAGATTGAGCCAATCATCAATGACCACACTCATGCCTACATAATGAGACCTCAATGGAAACCCCTACAGGAGGGGATTTGAGGAGCTTCCAAGTTAGTGACCACATCCATGTGCTGGGAAGTGGTACACCCCAACTCCACAGAGACAGAGCTTCTGCATTTGAGATCCTTTCAGACTTCCCTTCCATACCTCCTCATCTGGCTATTGATTTGTATCTTTTATAATAAATTGTAATCATGAGTTAGCATTTTCCTGGGTTCTGTAAGTCCTTCTAGCAAATTGTTGAGCTTGGGGGTGGGGGTTGTGGGAACTCCTGACTTCATAACTCAGTCACACAGAAGTGTGAGTATCCCTGGCACTTGATATTTGTGACTGGTATCTTTAGTGTGGGAAGTCTTGTGGGCTGAGCCCTTGGCCTGTGTGGTCTGCTCTACCTCTGGTAGTTAAGTGTCAAAATTTAGTTGAGTTATAGGAGTCTAGCTGGTATTGGAGAGGATACCACATAGTTGGTGTCAGGAGGGGAAAAAAAAAACCTCAATCCTTAGATTTTTTTTTTTTTTTGTCTGTCTGGTCTATCGGTTATTGAAAAAGGCATATAACACCCTTCCACTATGATGGTATGTGTATTGTTCTTTATGATTCTCTAATTTTGAAGCATTTTGAAACTCTTATTCTGTGAATTTTAAATATTTGTATCTTCCTGATTAAATAAACATTTCAGAATTATTTAATGACATTCTGTTATCTATAGTAATACCTTGGTCTTAAAGATTACTTCATCTTGGGGCATCTGGGTGGCTCAGTCAGTTAAGCATCTGACTCTTGGTTTCACCTCAGGTCATGATCTCCTGGTTCATGAGTTTGAGCCCCACATCAGGATCCATACAACAGTGCAGAGCCTGCCTGGGAGTCTCTCTTTCTCCCTGTCTCTCTGCCCTTCCCCTGTGTGCTCTCTCTCTCTCTCTCTCTCTCTCTCTCTCTCTCCCTCAAAATAAATAAACTTAAAAAAATAAAAAGATTACTTTATCTCTAAGTTATACAGCTTCGATAGCTTTTCCATCTTTTTTTTTTTTTTAAGTAGGCTCCATACCCAGTGTGGAGCCCAGTATGGGGCTCCAACCCACAACCCTGAAATCAGGGCCCGAGCTGAGATCAAAAGTTGAACGCTTAACCGATTGAGCTACCTAGGCATTCCACCATCTTCTTACTTTTAAACTTTGTGTCCTCACGGGGTGCCTGGGTGGCTCAGTCCGTTGAGTGTCCGGCTCCGGCTCAGGTCATGATCTCACAGTTTGTGGGTTTGAGCCCCGCATCGGGCTCTGTGCTCCTGGATCAGAGCCTGGAGCCTGCTTCGAATTCTGTGTCTCCCTCTCTCCCTGCCCCTCCCCCGCTCATGCTGTCTCTCTCTCTCTCTCTCTCTCTCTCTCCTTCAAAAATAAATAAAAAAACATTAAACTTTGTGTCCTCAGGTTTTAAATAAGTCTCCATATAGCATGGGGAGAAGGAAAAAAAGGGGGGCTCCTGGGTGCATCTGTCAGTTGACCATCAACTCTGGATTTCAGGTCAGGTCATAATTCCAGGGTCATGGAATGGAGCCCCACTTCAGTCTCCACGCTGAGCATGGAGCCTGCTCAAGATTCTTTTTCCCTCTGCCCTCTCCCGACTCGCTCTCTCTCAAATAAAAAAAAAAAAAAAAAAAATGAAAATATTTTAATGGTTGCAAATATATCTAGTAGAAC
The DNA here is from genome assembly GCF_027475565.1 of Acinonyx jubatus. Classification (NCBI taxonomy): domain Eukaryota; kingdom Metazoa; phylum Chordata; class Mammalia; order Carnivora; family Felidae; genus Acinonyx; species Acinonyx jubatus. Next base: position 43,990 of record NC_069394.1, read on the forward strand.
TAATCTGAGTCGGCTTTCAAGTAACACTATACTGCTTCATAGGTAGCATAGGTACTTATAACCAAGTATTCCCAATTCCTCCCTCCCATCCCTTATGACATTGCTGTCTTCCATTTTACTCATCCATGTGCTATAATAACCTAATATATCGTTGCTGTTATTACTCTGAAAAACAGTAATCTTTCAGAATAATCGGGAATAAGAAAAATAAAAGATTTTGTTTCACTGTCACTTATTCCTTCTCTGATCCTTTTCCTTTCTTCATGAGTTTCCGCCCTGTGACAGTTCCCAACTCTCTAAAGAGCTTTTAACATTTCTCACAAGGCCAGTCGGCTTCTGGCAACCAAGTCAGGACCAGGACCCAGGAACTTGCCAGGAGCGCAGAGTCTTCTGTGAGCAGCCTCCGGAACCGGGAACCCGATTGGTGGTGAGATGGCGGGAGCGGCGGAAGTTCAAGGCGGGCACTTCCTGTCCGGCCGCTCTGGCGCTCAGGGCCTGGCATCTGCGAGGGGCGCGACCACCCGTGTCCGAGCTGAGTGAGTCTGGGCGAGGGCGGCCGGCGCGGAGGTGTCTGAGCGGCCGTGGGTAGCGCGCGGAGGTGGCGTGGAGTGTGGGGAGGCGGGCAGGGGAGCGGCGGAGGCCCCCGCGGAGACCCGCTCCGTGGCGTCCAGGCTCCCCGGGTCTCCGCGTGGATGAAGAAGGCCTTAACGAGGAGGCGAGGTTGGGACGTGGTCAGGGGATGAATCAAATTGTGCTTTTTCTCGAAAAGTGCTTTTCACGCAGCAGATTAGGTGAAAGGATAGAGTTGCTAAAGCTGTCAGGGAAGGGACCTCGGTTCCTGGGTCTGAAGGGGACAAGCAGGAGATCACTTTCTGGAGCTAGAACAATCACGGCGTTCGTTCATTCATTTGTTGGGCGGTCAATAAACATTGCCTTAATGATAGTGATTAAGGTTTAGTTATATTTTTCTTGGTTATGGTTTGCCAACACTATACAAAGTACTTTATACATTTTCCTCATTTAATTCTCAAAATAGTCGCTTAGGATAGCGGTAGTGTTCTCATTTTAAGGTCTGTGTAGAAACTCGTCACTTACCGGGGACCCTTGCATTAGTAGGTGGTGTATCCAAATTTGGAATTCAGCCGTCTTAGCTTCCAGAGCCCGTGCTTCCAGCAGCAGTGTTACATGCCTTCCTGCCAGTCTGGAAGCAAAGGCAGAGTGCAGACCCACCAGCGATACACATTTCTACTTGAACTAAGGGGTTCGTTTGCATGGAGTGGGGAGCTGTGGAGGTGGGAGCTAGCTTTGTATCAGAGGCTGATTGGGAAGGTTTTGTTGAGAGTGTTAACCCTCATGTCACCTGTCAGCCTGTAGTAAAACCAGAGGAGGGGTTCTAAATGTCATATGTATACTGACAGTTCCCAGTGTATACCCAGCCAGCTTCGGCCTTTCTCCTGAATTATGGACCCATATATGCAAAAGCTCTCATTCTCCACTTGTAAGTCTAATAGGCATCTTAAATACAACACATACAAAACCAATTTTTAATTTTTACCCTTCAGATGTACTTCTACAGTCTTATCCTTTTGAGTGAATGGAGATGTCATCATCTCAATAGCTTGGGCCAGAATTCGTGATGTTTTATCCCAGATCTAATTCATCAGCAAATCCTATTAAGTATGCCTTTGAAATGCATCTAGAATCTGATCACTTATCAGCTGCTGCCACCACTCTGGTCACCTCTAGTGGATTATAGCCAGAGCCTTCCAACTGGTTTTCCTGTTTAGGCCCTGATAGCCCCCACCCCCCACCCCCAGTCTGTTCTCAAAGCAGCAGCTGGAAAGGCCACAAGACCTGTCAAGGTCATATCACTGTCCAGACCTTCTAGATGCTTCCCATCTCATTCAGATTTAAAGCCCAAATCCTATAGTCTAGGAGGCTCTCCACCCTCTTTTCTCGTGCCCTCCCCAGCTCCCCTTCAGCCCCTCTGGCCTCCTTGCCCTTACTTGAACACATCAAGTGAGCTTGCACCTCATAACCTTTGCACTTGTGCTTTCCCCTTCCTGGGATATATCTCCCCTAATATCCACACACTGCCTGCCCTCACTACAGTGAGATCTCTCCTTTGATGTTGCTTTATCAAAGGTGCCTTCCCTGACTATCCTCTGTAAAATATCTCCTACCACCAAGTACTGCCCTCATGCTACTCATTCTTTCTATCCTTTATCGCCACCTGTCATAGGCACTTAAAATTTTGTCTGTCAGCCTCCCTACTTGTTGTGCACTGCATTAGAAAGAGCCTAGTCTGCTTGTCCTCAGGTGTTTGCCCACTTTCCAGGACCTCCTAAGTGGGCCTGAGATGCAGCCCGTTGGCTCCTCCAGCCAGGTGCACTGCTGGTGCCATCACGTGGTGGCCTTAGGATGCTGTTGTACTAGGGGCTGCTGGGGAGGCCTCATGGTGGGCAAGGGGATATAGTCTCAGGGACTACTGGGTGCTTGGTCCATCTGCCCTTCCCAGGGCTTTCTGGCAGCCCCACACTCCATGTCTGCTGCCATAGACCTCTTGAGATCCAGGCACAGAAGTCTCAGTGTTGCTGTGAGAAAAGCAGGCTGGTCACACTCCATTACAGTCTTCCCTCTCCCTGCAGTTTTGCCCACCTCCTTGGGAAAAGCTCAGAGATCCAATGATAGCCGTCAAGCAGCTCCTTCCTGATGGGCCCCAGGTGAGTGGTATGCATGGAGACACCTCTGTGTGGCCTTAGCCCTTTCTTGGCTGGAGTCTCTCTATGGTTCTCTGTATGAGGGGCTGGTCCCAGAGGGTAGTTGGCTGCCTGTCTTCACCAGTGTCCTCGGTCCCTGAGTTCAGGTCCCTGAAATGTGCCCCACATTGTGTCTTCCCAATCCCTGGACCAGACACAGTGGAGGGCAGGGGTTCGGCAGACAAAGACAAGTGGAAATGGTGCCTGCCTCAAAGAGGCCACTCTTGTGAGGATAAGCCTGGTACATGCGTTCAGAGGGATTTTGCCCATCCTGAGCCTAATGGCTCCTCCACACCCCAGACCCACCCTGGGCCTGATCCTGGGGTTGCAACAAGATCTCGTCATTCCAGGTCTCAGTTTCCTTTGAGGATGTGGCTGTGCTCCTCTCCTGGGAGGAGTGGGGCTGTCTGGGCCCTGCTCAGAAAGGCCTCTACAGGGACGTGATGCTGGAAACCTACAGAAATCTGGTCTCGCTGGGTAAGGCTTCTCTCTGAAGTTGGGCTCTGGGTTCCTTGCTCATGAACGGGACTGGGGCTAGGCTTGGGGCTAAGAGGCTCCTCATCCCCTGGGTCCGAACGTAAGACATTTATGACCCTGGTCCCAGGCAGGCCTGGTCTGCATAGAGGAGAGGACAGGCAGTGCCATGGACACCCCGATTTCCTTGTAGGGAAGTATAGAAGAGTATCATTCATTTAAGTTCATACAGGCAGTCAGGGACAGGTCTAGGATTTGAATCCATTTGGTTTCAGAGCCCTACCTTACACCAGAATGTGCTGCTTCCCTTTAGTCCTTGTAGACAGTCCTTGGTAGACACCAAGATTCTGTGAGTCTTCTAGTGTGATGTGTTCAGGCCCCAACTCTGTCCCTTATCCACAGCCCCCAGAAGAGCTGGGTTTAACTTTTCTTCAGCTGGGGCAGAGGCCTGAATCTGTCTCCTTGATTTGCAGACCAGGTGACAGGGGAGGTCATGACCAGCACACACGTGCTGCCCATGGGGCCATCCTGCCCTGGACTTGGATGAATTGTCAGTCTTGCTTCCTTTCTCTGGAACAGGACTTCAACGTTCCAAACCTGATGTCATCTCCAGGCTGGAGAAGGGGGAAGAACCATGGGCCCCACGCTCACTGAGAATTGAGGAGAGCTGGATCCGGAATCACAGGAGTGGAAGTAAGTCTCCAGGAATGCCCCCATGCTCTCCTGCCCCTGCTGGCAGGTGCTGCCACTTCTCCAGGCCCTTCTCTGTGAGCTCTGGGCCACATCTCTTGTCACTGCCAAGGCTTTGCTTTCCCTCTTCTCCATTTCTGCCTTTCTTCTCGTTTCTCTCTATACCCATAAATGAGTTCATGGTTCCCTTACCCTAGAAAATGATTAGAAAGATCCCAGAAAAGAGCTCAGGTATCTTTCTGGGGCGCTGACTCCCTGCCCTGGCTGCCCATTCCTTCTCAGGCCTTGCTGGTCAGCTCTGCCTTGGCTGCTTGGAAAGACCACCCGGAGATATGCCCTCCTGCCCAGAGTCATTCCTGCTATTGCTCACTTAGACTTCCCAGGCTGATTCAGGGCCTTGGAGAAAAACATGAGTTAGGGTTTCTTCATGTATAGCAAAGAGTATGGGCATATAAATAGTGAACAGTAAGTGTAGCTGAATCCTCTGTGCTACCACAGCAGCTAACAATGCCTGGACATTTGTGCTCAGTACATGAACTTATGCAATCTTCCAAGGTCCTCACAGTTGGTGCTCAAGAAACTGAGGCACAAGAGATTCAGTTGCTGGCCTGAGATCACACAGCTGGCCAGGAACAGAGCTGGGTTGGATCTCTGGCATACTGGCTCCACACTCCATGCATTTTTCCCCCTTTTAGAAACAGCTTTATTAAGGTATATTAAGCATTAATATGCCATGCATGTTTAAGATGTGCAATATGCTAACATTTGTGCATTATGTATGTACGTGTGAAACTATTCACCACAGTCGAGATAGCAAGAATATCCTTTACCCCCAAAACTTTCTCCTGTTTCTTTCTAATCCCTCCTTCTCACTTCTTCCCATCTCTATCGTGAAGTGATTACTGATCTGCTTTCTGTCTATATAAATTACATTTCCTAGAGCTTTATATAATTGGAATCATAGAGCATGTATTCTTTTTTTTTGTCTGTCATCTTTTGACTCAACATAGTTCTTTTGATATTCTTCCATGTTATGTATCAATAACTTATTTATTAATTTTTTTATTTTTTATTTTGTTTATTTTTTAGATTAGTATTTTATTGTATGGATATGCCACAATTTGTTTATCAATTCTGTTAACAGACATTTGGGTTGTTTCCAGTGTGGGGTTAATAACAGATAAAGCTGCTAAGAACATTTGTATGCAGACCCCTGTATGACCATTCATTTCCTTTACTCTTGGGTAAATACCTAGGAATAGAATGGCTGGATTACATGGTAGGTATATATTTAACTTTTTAGGAACCTGCCAGACTCTTTTCCAAACTGGTTGCACCATTTGATATTCCCACCAGCGATGGATGAGGGTTCCATTTTCTCTACATCCTCATCAATACTTGGTGTCATCAATTTTTTTCATTTTAGCCACTCTGATGGATGTGTAGTGGTGTCTCATTGTGGTTTCAATTTTAATTTCTCTAGTAATTAAAGATGTTAGCTGTCTTTCCATGTACTTGTTTCCCTTCTGTGTATTTTCAGTGGTGAAGTGTCTGTTCATGTCTTTGCCTATTTTTTAACTGGATTTTTTGCTTTCTGATTGTTGAATTTTTTTTTGTTTTTTAATTTTTATTTTAAAAAAATGTTTTTAATGTTTATTTTTGAGACAGACAGAGACAGAGCGTGAGCAGGAGAGGAGCAGAGAGAGAGGGAGACACAGAATCCGAAGCAGGCTCCAGGCTTTGAGCTGTCAACACAGAGCCCGACATGGGGCTCAAAATCATGAACCATGAGATTGTGACCTGAGCCAAAGTTGGACACTTAACTGACTTAACCACCCCAGTGCCCCACCAAGATTTAATTTGTTTAATTTGTTAATCCACTTGTTCCAGCACCATTTGTTGAAAAAAAAACATTTTTTCTCCACTTGTATTGTCTTTGTGCTTTTGTCACAAATCAGTTGTCCATGTATGTGTGGGTTTATTTCTGGACCCTCTGCTCTCTTCTGTTTGTCTATTGTCAGTCTCTACTGCAGTATCATACTGTTTTGATTACTGAGGCTTTATGAAAAGTCTTGAAATCAGGGGTGCCTGGGTGGCTCAGTCAGCTAAGTGTCTGACTCTTGATTTTGGCTCAGGTCATAATCTCATGGATCATGAGTCCCAGCCTTGCACTGGGCTCCATGCTGACAGTGTGGAGCCTGCTTGAGATTCTCTCTCTCTCCCTCTGTCTCTCCCTGTCCCTCTCCCTGCTCCTCCCCCACTCAAGTGCACTCAAAAATAAATAAGTAAACTTAAAAAAAAAAGTCTTGAAATCAGGTAGTATTCTCCAACTTTGTTCTTCATTTTCAGAGTTGCTTTGGCTATTCTAGGTCTTCTGTATTTCCATATGATCTTTAAAATCAGCTTGTTGATTTCTGCTCCTGCTAGACAGCTAGCATTTTATTGTGATTGCTTTGAATCTATAGACCAGTTTGGGGAGAATTGACATATATTGTGTTTTCTGACCCATGAACAAGATGTACGTCTCCATTTATTTATGTTTCAGTTTCTCAGTAGAATTTTAGTTTTCCACGTTTAGGCATTTAACATCTTTTGTCAGATTTATTCCTAAGTATTTTTATTTTTATGCTGCTGTGCATGGTATTTCCAATTCTTCATTACTTATGTATAAAAATATAGTTGATGTTTGCAAATTGTTCTTGTACCCTGCAATTTTGCACAGTCCATTTATCGAGTTTCCTGTATACGTGGGTGCACACAGTGGGAATGGTGGCATATAGGGAAATGAGTCCATGCTGGCAGGAAAGGGGTAGAGTTGGCAGAAGTGCTGTAAAATAACTGAGTGGTAGCATGCCTCTGTAACTCTCTTACCCAGATTTTGCCTGATGAAATTAAACCAGTTAAACTTATTTTTGGGTCCCCCTTCGTTTCTCCACATGCACCACCCTCTGTGGGTTACACAATATGTTAAACATTGTCCCCTGATGACTTCTATTTTGTCATATCTCCTTACCTGGAAGTAAGAAGTGGTTTATCTTCCAGGAGATTTCCAAGGGCCTTTGGTGCAACCTCCCATTACAATTTCTTGAGGGCTCAGAGTCCATGCCAGAAGCATTATTTTCCCTATTTCATAGATGAGGAAGTTGATGATCAGAGAGATGAGTCAGTTACACACAGCTGGGGAGTAGCTGGGATTTGAATCATGGCTGTTTGGCTCCAAGACTGTGTGGTTTCCTCTGTGCCACCTGAGACCAGGATGGACTTTGTCATTCTGCCCAGTTTCAGGGATGTTCACCGTCCTGCAGCTGAGCATTTAACATGCTTCTTCTCCTCGTGGCCTTGTCTGGTGGTCCTGGTGGTCCTGTGGTTTTGCCTCTTAGGTAGGAGGAGGAGCCTGAGAAGAACCTGAGCAAAAGGGAAGGGGGTCCAAGGACAAGGACACCCAGGCAGAAGAATTTGTCAAGGACAGGCTGGGAATTGGGCACAGAACGTGTATGGATTCAAATGTATCACTCAGCTATGATCTGGCTTACTTACGGTGAACAAGCTGGGTAGCATCCTCGTGGCTGTCAGAGCCTATAGTGTACAGGGGAGGACAGACCAGAACAGAGACACACATGTTTAAAGAGAAGTAGACAGGGGCACCTGGGTGGCTCAGTCAGTTAAGCGTCCCAACTTCGGCTCAGGTCATGATCTCATGGTTCGTGGCTTGAGCCCCTCATTGGGCTCTGTGTTGACAACTTGGAGCCTGGAGCCTGCTTCGGATTCTGTGTCTCCCTCTCTCTCTGCCCCTTCCCAGTTCACACTCTGCCTCTGTCTCTCTCTCTCAAAAAACAAATAAACATTAAAAAAAGAAGAAAAGTAGACAGGACTGCATTAGGGCCTAGCAGGCTGTGTTAGATGTGTGTTAGATGTGATTCTGATCCCAGAGGAGTAGAAAGCTATGAAATGTGTGTTGAAAAGTAATTTATTTTGGGGGTGCCTGGGTGACTCTGTCAGTTAAGCTTCCAACTTCAGCTCAGGTCTTGTCTCATGGTTCATGAGTTCGAGCCCCACACCAGACTTATATTGATAATGGAGAGCCTGCTTGGAATTCTCTCTCTGCCTTTCCCTGCTTGCTCGCTCTCCCTCTCAAAATAAATACATAAACTTAAAAAATAAGATAATTTATTATTTTTAGGGGTGACTGGGTGACTGTTTTTTGAGTGGCTGACTCTTGATTTCGGCTCAGGTCATGATCCAGAGTGGTGGAATCAAGCCCTTCATTGGCTGTGCAGCTGAGCATGGGGCCTGCTTGGAATTCTCTCTCTCTGCCAAAAAGAAAAAAAAAGTATTTTTATACAGTGAACATGTATCATCTTACCAAAATAGTCTTGTAGAGAAGTGCAGCAGTGAGAATAAAATCACCCCAAATCTTCCTATGTAGAAATGTTCATTCTTGGCACTAGGTGACAGTATTTCATAGACCATATATACGTTGGCTTGAACAGATAAAAGTTTCTTTTCCTCATGTAGTAGAGTCCCTGTTTGGTGTGTTCCCTGTTGGACATGCTTGTTCAGAAGCCAGTTTATCTGTTTTGTCTGCCGTCCTCTGGAGCAGCATGTCCAAATGCTCATCTCCAGCCCCGTCTCTATGCTCCGCGTCATAAACACATCTGTCCTCAGACTTGTGAGACAGAGAAAGAGCAGAGGAGGTAAATCCTGGCCTTGAAGAAGCCCGAATCACTGCCTCTCCCGTTCCAATGGTGAGTTCAGCTACATGGCCATACCTAGTACCTTTAGTTTCTTCGTGGTTGCTCCAGAACTTACCAGGTACATCTTAACTTATCAGAATCTCCTTCTGGTTTATACTAACAATTCCAGGGGCATGTAGAATTGTTGCTTCTACATGGCTTTGTTTTCTCTTCCTCTCTTTGTGCTAATGTTACACAGTTCCATCTCTGTATGTTCCAAGTAAAACAATACATTTTCATAATTCTTACTTTATATAATTAATTATGTCTATTATGAAAATTGAGAAAAAAATGAGAACAAGAATGAATATAGAGTTTGTTGTATTTACTTTCTTATTTACCATTTGTCTTCATTTGTTCCTGTACATTCCATTAGCCACCTGCTGTCATTTTCTGACTCCCAACAGCACTCTGCATTCACTCACCTCCTCTGTGCTGTCTTTTTCACATTAAAATATTCCTATCTGTGATACTGTGATTTATAATGAATACATATTTGGTTCTCATCCCCATTTCTGGCACAGAGCTCCTGAATCCCTTGGAATTTCCTATGTGAGGAAAGCAACAAAGATTGCTCTGCTGTTTTGATAATACCCTAGGGTATAAATAGCTCAGCAGTCTGATCCAATTAAACTTGGGCTGTGGTATTTTTAAAGCATTGTTAGAGGTTTGTTCTGACTCCAGCAGGGTGACTCCCTGCCCTCTCAGCCACACTCACCAGGACTTTTGCCTCTTTGCCTTGGAGTTGGAAGGAATGGTAACTACCCGTGGCCTAACCTCCTGGTGAGATGTGGTAAGCTTTCACTGGGAGCCAAGGAGAAAGGCCCCTTCTTCCTGTCCCCACCGAACCCAAGTACAGCATCTGTCAGGCTGAGCTGTGGGTAGAGATGGAGTGGGTCATGGCTCAAATGCCCTACATTCTCAGTGTTCATACCAAATTTTAGTAGATTTTCTTGGATAAGAAAACTGCTTCTTGATTTGCAGTTTGCCCTTAGGATAATTTCCAGAGACTAAATCATTGTTAGTTTGGTTTTTTGTTGTTGTATTTTTGTTTTTTGTTTTTTTGTTTTTGTTTTTAATTTAAATCCAGGGTGGTTAACATACAGTGTGGTCTTGGCTTCAGGAATAGAACCCAGTGATTCATCTCTTACATATGACACCCAGTGCACATCCCAAAAAGTGCCCTCCCTAATGCCCTTCACCCATTTAATCCGTCCCCCTACCCACCTCCCCTACAGCAACCCTGTTTGTTCTCTATATTTAAGAGATTTTTATGGTTTGCCTCCTTCTCTGTTATTATCTTATTTTTCTATCCCTTCCCCTGTGTTCATCTGTTTTTATAATTCTTACCATCTTTGTTTTGCTGTAACATGGATCCAGTGAGTTCTTTACACTGTCACCCTGGAAATGCAATTTCCTAGCTTTCAGTTTTGAAGACTGTTCTTGCTAGATGCTGAAATCTGTGTTGCCATTTATTTTCTTCAGCCCATTAACAACACCCTTTTGTCTACTGCCTTCCACTTCTACAGTTGAACAGTCAGCCTGCAGTCTTATTTTGCTTTTAAGTTGATAAGTCTTTTTCTTCTTGCTGCTCTAAATATTTTCTTCCTTTAGTTTTTAGCACTTTGATTATGTTATACCCAGGTGTGGGGTCTTTTTGCATTTATATTGCTTATGATTCTTCAAGCTTTTTGCAATGATTTGTAGATTTTTGTCAGTTGTGGAAAGTTGTAAGCTAATATTTATTTTTTTTTAAGTTTTTATTTTAATTCCAGTTGGCTAGCATACAGTGTGATATGAGGTTCAGGTGTACAATAGAATGATTCAACAATTCCATACATCACCCACTGTTCATCAGAACAAGTGCACTCCTTCATCCCCATCACCTATTTAGCCCATCCCCATACCCACCTCCCCACTGGAAACCATCAGTTTGTTCTCTATAATTAAGAGTCTGTTTCTTAATTTGCCTCTCTCTCTTTTGTTTTTCTTTGCTCATTTGTTTTGTTTCTTAAATTGCACATATGAGGGGCACCTGGGTGGCTCAGTTGGCTAAGCATCCGACTTCAGCTCAGGTCATGATCTCACAGTTTGTGGGTTTGAGCCCCGCATCGGGCTCTGTGCTGATGGCTCAGAGCCTGGAGCCTGCTTCAGATTCTGTCTCCCTCTCTCTCTGCCCCTCCCCCACTCATGCTCTGTGTATCTTTCCTTCAAAAATAAATGTTAAAATTAAAAAAAAAATAAAATAAAATAAATTGCACATATGAGTGAAATCATACGGTATTTTTTTCTCTAACTTATTTCACCTAGAATAATACTCTCTAGCTCTATCCATGTCGTTACAAATGGCAAGATTTCATTCTTTTCTATGGCTGAATAATATTCCATTGCCCATATATACACCATGGGTATCCATTCATCAATGGATGGACACTCGGGCTGCTTTCGTATCTTGGCTATTGTAAATAATGCTCCTGTAAACATAGGGGTGCATGAATCCCTTTGAATTAGTGTTTTTGTATTCTTTGGGAAAATTCCCAGTAGTGCAATTGTTAGGTCATATGGTAGTTCTATTTTTAACTTTCTGAGAAACCTTCATACTGTTTTCCAGGGCAGCTGCAACAGCTTACATTCCCACCAGCAGTGCACAAACGTTCCTTTTTCTCCATATCCTTGCCAGCATCTGTTATTTCTTGGGTTGTTGATTTTAGCCATTCTGATAGGTGTGAGGAAGCCAGTATTTCTTTTGTCCTGTTCCTTTTCTCCTGTTTCTGGGATTGTAACTATACATATATTACACTGTTCTACCATATCACACCTGTTTCTTATGCTCTTTTCTATATTCCCTGTCCTTTTTTCCCCCTCTGTGTTTCAATCTGAAACTTAATACTTTTACTTGTGTACCTTCCAGTTAAGTAATCCTCTGTTCTATTATGTCCTGTCTGCTAACAAACTCTCTATTGAACTCTTAATTTCAGTTTCCGTTTGATTTCTGGTCACATTCTGTATCTCTTTATGTTCTTATATATACTAATCAGTTTTGCTTTTGATATTGGTTCATGACAGTATCTGAATCACCTGTGGGTTTGTTTCTATTGTGTATTTTTTTCTCTTGGTTTCTTGTCATTATTCTTTTTCTTAACATACTTTCTGATATTTAATTGAGAGTCAATATTATAGATAAAACATTATAGAGTCTCCATTTGATGTCATACTCTTGAAAGAGGATTAAGTCTCCTTTTGGCAGAAAGATAACATGACATTGAATCACCATGTCTTGTCAAGGGGTTGGTCTTAGGCTTTGTTAGAGCTGTTAGAGTTAGACTTTGTTAGAGTAATTTCCTACTCATTGGTCACCTTTGAGGAATGCTAGGGAGTGGATTCATTATTCTGAAAACTGGTGAATAAAAATATCAAGTGTTTATTCTGCCTTTATAAGATGTATTATACCTCAGGATAACTGAACAATTGGTGAGTAGAAATTTCTCTTCATAGAGCTTCCAGCTTTAAAAAAAAATAAAAGAAAAATAAAAGAATGACAGAATTAGAAATCACTATTTCAAAATTCCAAATTTAAAAATGAATATGGGGGCGCCTGGGTGGCTCAGTCGGTTAGGCAGCCGACTTTGGCTCAGGTCATGATCTTGCGGTCTGTGAGTTCGAGCCCCGTGTCGGGCTCTGTGCTGACAGCTCAGAGCCCAGAACCTGTTTCAGATTCTGTGTCTCCCCCTCTCTCTCTCTGACCCTCCCCCATTCATGCTCTGTCTCTCTCTGTCTCAAAAACAAACGTTAAAAAAATTTTTTTAATAAAAATGAATATAAATAATGATCACTAATGGCTGCTAACATTGGAAAAAAGAGAAGCAACCAGACATTTTGCACCTCCTGATGGAAAAACAGTCTACCACTTATAAAGAGTTGTTTTTAGTTTAGTTTTTTTTTTTAAAAAAAGACCTGAATCCTGAGATATCAACTAAAAGGTGAAAATACAGAAACAGCTAATAGTGACACATCCTTCCTCTAACTTTGTACAAAGAATACCCAACAGTAAGGCATCGTCTATCTAAGGCAAAAATTAGGGGATTGCCTCAAAAAACCAACCATAGAAGAAAGACTTCTAAATTTTGATATTTGGGGATGCCCTGGCCTTATAACTACCACCTTACTCAAATGTGCCTCCACTTGACAAGTACCATTCATACACAGAGTTCCCAAGCATCTTTTTATTGTCTCATGTTAAAATACAGATAGGCAACCAAGGATCACTAGATTCCTGAGGGAAAATGGCAGCCTGAATCAGCATGAGATGTTGCTTCTTGACCCACAGATCATTCTGTTCTGTGGTTTGTTTGTTTTTGAAAGGGAGAGAGTGCACACAAGTCAGGGAGGGACAGAGAGAGAGAAAATCCCAAGCAGGCTCCACACTGTGAGCACAGAGCCCAAAGTGGGGCTGAATCCCACAAACCGTGAGATCATGACCTGAGCCAAAATCAAGAGTCGAACACTTAACCAACTGAGCCACCCAGGCACCCCTCTTCTGTAGTTTCTCATTTTGTTCACATTCTTCATTGTTTCCTACCCAGTGAAATAATACCTCTCAACTGGGATCTTTTTAGACTCCACTCCTAAGATGTTGAGGACTCTTGACACTTCAGATACTCCTGATAGAAGCCACAGGAATTCTGGGTGTTTACATCCAGAGTCTGCCCCTTCAGACTGCTCATAAGTTTCTAGAATAAATTTTTGTTTGTTTTTAGCTTCCATACTTAAGTAAATCCCTTTGAAGTACTGTGAGTAGTTCACTGAAGTCTGTTAAAAGGACTTAGCCCAATGCTAGACACCATCTAATCAACGTTTTCAGCTCTGTTTCCTTGTCTAGCCAAACAGTCTGCAAGTAACAGCCTGTTACAGCTCTATAAGAACTAGTTTACAAAAGAGGTTCAATTATGCTTTCATGGCATCCCACAACAGGGCTCCCCTCTCAGTGTTCTGACCTGGGTTATCCTTCCAACAGTCATTGTGTCCACATGATTCAGTGGTTTAGTGTGAAATTTTTGTTTTGTCTTTAGTAAATTTCCTTTCATTGAATTTCAGAATTCAGTTGTATCACAATTTTTACCAATACTCAGGTACTTTTGTACATTGGGAATGTGTGGTATGGACTGTTGCACACATTTAGCTTTTCTGCCTTGTACTGTGCCTGCTGTTTGGATGAGTATCTGTTTTTGTATCTTTTCTTTGTATCTATTTTTCTCTATTTACCCTAATTTGCTTCTATAAAGCCAATTTGTCCATATCAAATCATTTTTCCATTATCTATTACTCTGTATACCCTTTATTCATTACAAGCCATTTATCATTCATTTATTTTTAAACAAATATTTGAATATCTATTATAGAAAGCTATAAGCAGCTATAAGAAGATACCTTGTTTGCAAAGTATGCAGCAATGACATGATCAGCAGAGGTGGTGACCTTCCGAGCCTCCTCTCCTGTTACCCTCATCACCTTTCTGAGCGCCCTCAAGTCATGCCTCACTGTTTCTGCTCCATCTGTGCCTAGTTGGCCCATCTGCAGATGTAACACTTTGACCTTGGGCTTCTCCTTACTTCCTCCCCACACCAGCTTTTGTTGCTTTGATAGAATGCTTCTCTCCCCTCTTTCCTCATCCCAGTGAGGTCATTTTTTGCTTTTGCATTCTGAAAATCCAGTATCCTCCTAGGAGATACTTGTTTCATATAAATGTTCCTATTTATGCTCTAATTCTTTTTCCCATAGTAGAATACACATAACTCATTTTTCTTCATTCTTTCAGGTTTTGAGTCTCTAATGGAAAAAAAGGAATTAACTCCAAAACAGGAAATTTCCAAAGCAGGGGAGTCCCAGAGAGCAAAACCAGAAGAACATGCAAGAAATATATACAAGGAATCTGATTTTGAAGAAATGTGTAAAACTGAGGGAAAGATAAAGAATTACTGGGGACAATCTACAGTGGAAAGACTTAAGAAATCCTTCTCCCAGAAGAACAATTCCAGACCGGTGGCATTGACACGTGTGAAAACCCCTAGGGGGGACGGCCAGATATCCGGTTCCACGGAGGTAAACTGCACTGCAGACCCAAACCCTGTCGGATTTCATCGAGGGTCTAGAGGGGAGAGTCTCCACCAGAATGTGCCACATGTAGATGACTTTCAACAAACTCAGGACCTCATTAATCTCCCATGTTTCCATCTAGGAGAAAGATCATGTCAGACAGATGTGTTTGTGAAAGTGGCCAGGCAGAGTTCAGTTCCTGGTGAGAGTCAGAGGGTTAACAGGCCAAAGAAATCCTTTGAGTGTACTGAGTGTGGAAAACCTTTCAGCCGGAGTAGAGCTCTTTCTCAACATGGGAGTAATCACACCAGAGAGAAGCCCTTTGAGTGTGGTGGATGTGGAAAAACTTCCTGCCACTGCTCTGTCTTCAACCAACATCAGAGAGTTCACTGTGGGGAGAAGCCCCACACCTATGCTGAGTGCGACAAAGCTTCCAGGGCTCATGCCTACTTCATTCAGAACCATAACATTCACACTGGAGAAAGACTTTATGAGTGCAGTGAATGTGGAAAAGCTTTCAGTACGTGTTCATCTTATAGTCAACATCTTAAGATTCATACTGGGCAGAAACTTCATGAGTGTAATCAGTGTGGGAAAGCCTTCAGTCATAGCTCTAACCTGATTCATCATCAGAGAACTCATAGCGGAGAGAAACCTTACATGTGTAAGGAATGTGGGAAGGCTTTTAGTAGACAGTCACACCTCCTTCAGCATGAGAGAACTCATTCTGGAGAGAAACCTTATGACTGTACTGAGTGTGGCAAAGCCTTCAGTGCACGATTATCTCTCATTCAACATCAGAGAATTCACACAGGAGAAAAACCCTATGAATGCAATGAATGCGGGAAATCCTTTAGCCTGAACCGAACCCTTATCGTTCATCAGAGAATTCATACTGGAGAGAAACCCTATAGGTGTAATGAATGTGGGAAATCCTTCAGTCAACGTTCCCAAGTCATTCAGCACAAGAGAATTCACACTGGTGAGAAGCCTTATATATGCAATGAGTGTGGAAAATCATTCAGCGCTCGCCTGTCCCTTGTCCAGCATCAGAGAATTCACACTGGAGAAAAACCTTATGGATGCAATGAGTGTGGGAAGACATTCAGTCAAAAGGGACATCTGATTCAGCATCAGCGAATTCACACTGGAGAAAAACCCTATGAGTGTAATGAGTGTGGAAAAGCCTTCAGCCAGAGTTTTAATCTCATTCATCATCAAAGGACACACAATGGTGAGAAGCCCTATGAATGTAATGAGTGTGATAAAGCCTTCAGTGTGCTCTCTTCCCTTGTTCAACATCAGAGAGTCCATAATGGTGAAAAGCCCTATGAGTGTCACAAATGTGGGAAGGCTTTTAGCCAGGGCTCACACCTCATTCAGCATCAGAGGAGCCACACTGGAGAGAAACCCTATGAGTGTAACGAGTGTGGGAAAACCTTTGGGCAGATATCCACCCTAATTAAACATGAGAGAACACACAATGGAGAGAAGCCCTATGAGTGTGGAGACTGTGGAAAAGCCTTCAGCCAGAGTGCACACCTTGTCCGCCATCGAAGGATTCACACTGGAGAGAATCCCTACGAGTGCAGTGACTGCGGGAAGGCCTTCAACGTCCGCTCCTCTCTCATCCAGCATCACAGAATTCATACAGGAGAGAAGCCTTATGAATGTGAGAAGTGTGGCAAGGCCTTCAGTCAGCATTCACAATTTATTCAGCATCAGAGGATTCACACTGGAGAGAAGCCCTATATGTGCAATGAATGTGAGAAAGCCTTCAGTGCACGCTTGTCCCTTATCCAACACAAGAGAATTCACACAGGAGAGAAACCCTACAAATGCACTGAATGTGGAAAATCCTTCCGACAAAGCTCTCACCTCATTCGTCATCAGAGAGTTCACAGTGGAAAACGACCTTATACGTGTAATGAATGTGGGAAAACTTTTAGTCAGAGAATAACTCTTACTGGTCATGAGAAAATTCACACTGGAGAGCAAGCCTATAAGTGTATTAATTGTGGGGCCCTCTTTAGTGCACAGGCAGCTTTCATTCAGCATCGTAAAGTTCACAATGGAGAATAACTCCACTTTATTCGATAGCCTTCCCTGTTTTACATCAGAAGCAATATACTGATGGGAAAGCTGTCACTTTTACAGCTTTCATTTTGGAGATTCATCTCTCCAGTGATTTAAGATCTCCCAGTGTGCTGTTAACTAAAGGTAGGCTGCAAAATTATGTGCTAAAAATTCCAAGGTCACATGCCTTCCCTCAGATTCAGAGGGTGGCCCTGTGCTTCAGTACTTTAAACAAGCACGGCTTAAATATACTTCTTTAAAATCATGTTTTCATAGCACCAGATCTTAAGGTGCAGTGAGGTATTTTATGTGGTCACTTGCTTTTCTTTCCTTGTACTCATCTATTTCAGGTTCAAGAAAAGTTCACTGGAATCCTTGCACTTTCAATCATGATAGAGCCAGGTTGGGATTTCTTTGTTAGGGCCTCTTCAAAATGTTTTCGTTCTATTGTGAGGAATATCCCTTCAACTTCAAAAATGTTATCCCTTTTCAGCATCAGGTAATTCAGACAGGAGAGAAACCTTATGAGCTTGAGCAAAGTTTGTTAAGGAACGACATGAGGCTTATGTGTAGATTGAAACTTGTAAGATCCTGCTAAGAAGTCGAATGACACAAGTAAAATGGGTTTTTCTACAAGGTAATTGGGAAAGACAAAATCCTGTGAATTGGGAGGAAAGCAGCCATAAGGTAGACACACAGTGGTATATGGGATATGACTTAACAGGTTTTGTTCTCAAAACCAAGGTTGGTGTATTCTGTATCAGTTTCTCAGGAGGAGAAGGTGAGTGGTCATAACTGTGTTCTGGGCAGCCTGGCACTGAGCAGACTCTGGTGAGGAGTGGCAGGTCCTTCTGCTGCCAGAGGACAGGATTCCAGGTGAGGTAGGTAAGTAGATAATTGTGCAGGTTGTTTGTCAGCCTGGGAACTCTTGTGTGCATGTTTTAAAGCTGCCTTTTGTCCTCCAGAGTGATGTTGGTCAGCAAGGTCTCAGTGTCCTTTGGTTCTTGATATTTGAGATGACAAATATCCTAGGAGCTCTGTTTTCCTAAAGCCAGTTTCCAGAGTTGCCACCCTTGCCTGTGGTGCTTCTGGCCCAGGTTCCCTTATGAGTGGTTCACTTCAGTATCCTCAGAACCCTGTTCTCCAGAAACTTCTTTAGCACTTTTTCCTACTTTGTGGAGGAAAGATTAACATCAAAATGGTCTGAAACAGGCTATAAATAAATAGAAATTCAGCAACAGCAGTCTGTGAGAAACAGTTGTAGAAGCTGAAATCTGACAACTGAAAGTAGCTTAGAGTCTTTGATGAACAATTTGAATGCCATATGAACAAACACTTGAGAGGAGATTGACCAGTTAATATTTGGGATAAGCTATAATGGAATGGTGCTTTGTATATAAGAATCAGGGTAAGAAAGAATAAGTGAGAGCAATTGGCCATTTTATTCCTTTATAGTGCCATTTTCACTAATAAAATTATTCCAGTTTTCCTATTTATTAAAGGAGCTTTCTTAGAATTTGACTCCATTCTTTTTTCTTACATTGACTTGACCTGTACTTCAGATTTTATTTTCCAGGCTGTTGTCCATATGGTAGTGGCAGTGGTCTTCTCTTAGAATGTTGAAAAGCTGATTAGAAAAATCTGCCTCTTGATGATAATCCTCCTAAGCATACTTCACCGCAAATAGCTTTGACTTAAAAAATGAAAATGGGAGTGAATTTACTGTGATAATAATGGTTGTATGCTGAATGAAAATTGTGATTCAGTCAATAAACCTTTACTTTTTTACTTTAGCATGTGCCAGGCATTGTGATTAATGCTTTGCATGGGTTTTCTCATTTAGCCCTCACATCAATTCAGTGACGTAGGTACTTTTATTTACCGTTTCACAGTGAGACCTGAGGCACAGTCTGCTCAGTGGTAGTGCTCTCTGTGTGGCTCCACCACCCAGGCTCTTGATACCTCCTGAGTCCTGCAGGCTAGCACCTGCTGCACCCCAGCACCCCAAGAATGCAGGCAGTGCTGGTAGGAAGCTTGCAGCCCCCAAGGCTGGCCCATCTGCTGATTCCAAATGGTACATCTTACTTAAATGTGGTTTGGTAGATGGGTCTTTAGGTGTTTGATCAATGACGGAAAATGAGAAACAGTTCAAAGGTAGGAGCCTCTGGCTTATGACTTCACTAACCATTGCCCGACAGGCATGTTCCACATAAGAAAGAGAATGTCTGTCTTTTCCTGAGGTGGCTGGAAACTTTAGTCTCTGGAAGTTGTGTCAGAAGCTCCTTCTGGCTCTCCTGGTTTCTCAGTCTGAGATAGGGCCTTGGAGCTTTTTATTCAGTTACAACTTTTGCTTCTAGAGAAGGGCCCTTTAGGAAGGAAGACAAATTAACTGTTTTTGCTCCAAGGGTCTCCCATCCTTTCAAGAGACAGAAAGACTAAGAAGCCATGACAGTGTCTTCCTCAAGATTGCATGCGATCTTAGAATGCCAAATCCAGAAGAAATATTTTTTTTCTTTTTAAATCCATCTTTATATACAGTGCAGATGTTTACTTAATTAAGAATTCCAGCCTTTATTTTAATCCTCTGTTTAAGTAACTATGGCTAAGACATCCCTTCTAATTCCTGTGATGAATTTTTAATTGTCTTAGTTTTCAGTTAAGTATTTCACCCAAATTGTATTAGATCTTATTTACATAGTCGTTCATATGCTCCATTCCAGTCATAAATTTGTCTCTTACCTAATTTTTTACTTAGCGTGATGATGACATCAATATTGGCTGGGAGGCAGACTGTCTTCTGATGATGCAGACCCGCTCTGTGCTACACTTGTTGCTTACCACAGAGCAGTCATCCCTTGGGACCCTAGCTTCTAAACCAAGTAAATTAATTACAATTGAGAAGAGAAGGACATTTCACTTTCTCCAGTTGATGAAAAGAAGCTTTCTGGAAGAGATACTCATTCTGTAGTGGCTGGAGCCTACTTCCCTCAAGGAGCATCACCCAGGCTTGAGAAATGCATTGGTGGGGGAGCACCAACGTCCTGGGAAGGTGATACAGTGGCTCATTTCTATAGGCTAGGAATGACAGTAGGAGGGCTGTCATGAAAATGGGTTCCATAACTCAGTGGGGATTGTTGAATACCAGACAGGAGCTCATAACCTTTTCAGTGGAAGTGTGTCACCTTAACAGGCCCAGGGCCAGAGCAGTAATCAGAACAGTTAGAACATAGATGTTTTGGCCCTGGATAATGGTGATGGTGTCTCTGAGACAGAAATAGACGGCCCACTAAAGTTTCTATCAGTGTAAGTGAAAAAACCATATATTTGGTGAAGAGACACCTGAACCTCTTGAAAGAAGAAAAGGCCAGATTCCCTTGAGGAAAGACCCTAATGCTCTCCCCCAATTTTATACTATACCTTATTTCCTTCCCAAAAGGGAATGTGGCCAATTATGGAGTAACCATGTTGAAAGACAGGAAATACCCACCCTTATGAGAGATGAGAAAGTAAGAATTAGCTTGGACTGAGGAAGAAAACAATCTATTAAACTGCTGGAATTGCAGATGAGGATAAAGCCAGCTTCAAAGTTAATAGGAGACAATACTTTCCCAAAAACGATATGTACCTTTAAAATGTCATGACATTTTACCTCTGTTTTCTTACTGAAGAACTTTGTTCTCTAATGTCACAGAAAACAGGGATGTGTGATAAATTATCAAGAATGAAACACCCACTCTTTCCTGACAGATCTAAGTCACTGACACAGAGAAGCAGCCTTGATTTACAACTGGAACCAGATAAGGAGTTTAGGACCCCATATTCCACATCTATATTTTGTGGTTTCCAGGGAAATAGGAGACTGGGTCCACTTCACAGTCCAGAACCAATGTTGACCCACTACCCACAGCCTAGTTTTGCTTCCTGCCCGTCCAAGCACTGCTTCAGACAGATTTCACCTAAACACCCTTCCCTGAAGTCCTGTAACAACTCCATTTTCCTTTGGTGAGACACCCCACAGATCTCGTTTGTCACCCTTGTGGTAATAGCTCCATGACACTAACTTTGTTGGAGTATAGGCTTGTTCCTGGTAGTCTGAGGCTGATCAGGCAAGGGGAGGGGATACTGGACTCTGGCTCTGAACTGATGTTGGTTCAAGATATTGCTGTTGTTCACCAGAGTAGGAGTTCATGGAGTCAAGTGGCAAATGGATTTTTAACTCAGGATCATTTATTTCACAGTAAGATCACTGGGGCCCAGAACTCACCCCATGGTATTTACCCAGATCCTGAATGCATAGGTAGAGGAGACATATTGCACTTGGCAGAATCCCCACATGAGTTCTCAGGGTGTTACGATAGGAATCTTTGGATTAAACAGGCCTGGAGGTGAGCCCAGCTCCCCACTTGTAGGCTGGATTACTCTGGGCAAACTAACCTTTCTGAGTGTTTGCTTATCTGCAAAATGGGAAAAGAAATAAAAACCCATGTGGGGCTATTTGGGGGTTAGGATTAGGTAGAACCAAATATGCAGAGTGACCAATGTGCTACTCAGAACACAGTGGGCACACAGCAGAGCCCGCTCTCTTTCCTGCCACTCTGGTCAGGGCAGCAAGAACAGTAGGAAGAGCACACTGCCTTTGGAGAGGGTTAGCTTGAGTCTTGGCTCCACATCAATGGGCTGTTTTTCATTGTAAAAGAGGGCATAATATAACTCCTATTGGAGAGAGATTTATGTGTAATAACTCCTATAATGGAATGTGGTGTTTTCCCAAATACTACCACTCTCTTCCTTTCTTAAAAGAGAACTAGTGTGGTTGATCATGGATTCATTTAATCAACAAATGTATATGGTAAGTACTTATTCTGGGTATGGTTCTAGATGCTGGGGATACAGCAATAGATAAAATCCCTGCCCTCATGGAGCATACATTCTAGCAAGGAGAGAAAGATGATAAGCAAAGAAATTATATGGTGGTGGTGAATGCTCTGAAGAAAAACAGGGAGTAAAGTAGCTCATTATGGAACAGAAGTAAGGTGTCCTCTCGATCCTGTGGCCAAAAAAAAATATCTACAAGCTCTCATCTCAGAAGAATTTGGCAAGTAGCTGCAGGGCCTGGGTCCCCTAGCCCGCAAGACTTGGATTGGGAATTGTGCCCTGGATGGGAACAATTGTTTTCCCCTCAAAACTATGGGGCCTGCTTGAGGGTGGGGACTGGTCTTTATTTGCTGTTGTATCCTAAGTATTTCAGGTAGAACAGTGGTCATTGCACGTTTCAAACACTGGCTAACCATTGTCACTCATTCCTCACCCCTTACACCCATACCATGCCCTTGGGAAGAGATTAGGGATCAGGTTTCAGGGTTGGGGGTCACAGGCTTTTCGCTATTTCAGGCTGCAGCACCAGGCTCCAAGGACTGATGACTCACCTGGGTCCCAGCAGTTGGAAGAGGAGACAGCAGCAGGAGTGAGTGCAAGTTGTTCAGGGCCCACCTGCCCTGCCTTCCTCACCAACGCAGCAGGCCGCAGGCTGGTCCTCAGTATGGGCAACCATTGTGAATCAAACTAGAGAACCAGGCTATAGTATCCCCAAGACCCATGAAACAGCAGAGAGCCTCATGGAGTTCCCATTCTCACACTTCCAGATTCCCGGGCCATTTCATTTGCTCCTCCCCAATTTGCTTCCTCTTTTCAACTGTCTGGGCTTCAAGGTCACCATTCTAACTGCAGAATGAGAGGATCGAGATCAGGACAGTTCTCTGTATTATTCACAATCCCATTTTTCCAGAAACCTGGAACTAAAGAGGCCTTAAGAGGCTCCCAGTTGTGTTGAGAATCCCTTTTTCTAGGGATAGTGATTCCTTGCCACACTGAAACATCCATGATGGTATCCAATTCCCAGTAGTGAGAGAGGTGCACTACATCCAAAAGCCTCTTGCTGCATTTTCAGGGCAGTTTCTCTGGTCTTTTTTTTTCACATTTATTGGGGTAAATTAAGAAAAATAGTATATATTTAAAGTATACAATGTGATGAGTTAATATACTTATACATTGTGAAATGATTACCACAATCAAGTTAATTAACACATCCATTACCTCACGTAGTTTTTCAACACTTTTCTTTATGTGATGAGAACACTTAAGATCTATTCTCAGCAAATTTCAAGTATAATACGCAATATCATTAAGTATAATCACCATGTAGGGGCGCCTGGGTGACTCAGTCGGTTAAGCGGCTGACTTCGGCTCAGGTCATGATCTCGCAGTCCGTGAGTTCGAGCCCCGCGTTGGGCTCTGTGCTGACAGCGCAGAGCCTGGAGCCTGTTTCAGATTCTGTGTCTCCCTCTCTCTGACCCTCCCCCATTCATGCTCTGTCTCTATCTCAAAAAAATAAACATTTTAAAAAAAAAGTATAATCACCATGCTGTACATTAAGTCCCCAGAACTTACCAACTTGTAACTATAAGGCTCTGTCCTTTAACCAACATCTCTCCATTTCCCACACCACAGTTTCTCTGGTCTTGATCATTCCAAGCTTCTTCATGAGAACACAAAAAATTTCCTACAAACCATCAAAATGAAGTAAACACCACTCAAGTGGGCAAAGTCATAGCTAAAAACAACCTCCCTTCCACTCCTCAAAAACAACTCTGAGAACCCAGCCCTCCCTCAGCACCCACATGGGAATGTACACCTCCAATCCTCTCAATTTCTAAAGTGAGTACTACCTATGGGTGTTGGAGCAGTAATGTCACCTCCCCTCTCTTCCATCCCCAAGTGAGTAAGGGAGAGACCAAGTCTTAGTGGGCCAGGGGCACTGGCCAGGCAGTGACAGGGAAAGGAGAGAAAGGAGCCAGGACATGCATGATGGCAGGTGAGTATAGGCACAGGGGCAGGCCTCATGCTAGGTGCAGAGCCCCACCCAGGCAAGCAGAGGCTGAGGCTGAGGCTGAGGAAGCAAAAAGTGTCCCAACCATGCAGGACCCTGTGGACCAGGACTGGGCTTTAACTGTAAACAAAGGAGCACTGAAAGTTTTGAGAGTATTTAAGCTCTGTCATGTTGGGACATTGGGCAGATAACTAATTTTATGGAGTTATTTTAATCAGCAAAAAGAAGAGGCAGGGAAGCAGCTGTTAGAGGCTTAGTGGTGGGGGAAAGAATAAGAAGGTTACAGGGAGGATCCAGGTAAAGGGATATGGGATTTAACTGGTAGTAGAGGAACTGGGCAAAAAGAATGTGTCAATTTTGGTGAAGGTGATATGGAACTGAACTTATCATACAGAAATGGTTAAGGGAGATGAAGGGGTGCCAGGTAAAGTCGTTTAGGACTGGAAGGGATAGGAATTATCTAGGATAAAGGTGATATAGGACTGAATTCTTGATAAGCATGCAAGAGAAGGAACAGATGCCAGAAATGTTTAAATGGTAAAATTGGAAAGACTACATGACTGGACACATCTATATTTATTTTTTTTATTTAAATTTTAGTTAACATGTAGTGCAATATTGGTTTCAGGAGTAGAATTTAGTGATTCATCACTTATATACAACACTCAGTACTCATCACAAGTGCCATCCTTAATACCTATCATCCATCTAGCCCATCTCCTACCCACCTCCCTCCATCAGTCCTCAGTTTGTTCTCTGTTGTTAAGAGTCTCTTATGGTTTATGTCCCTCTCTCTTCTTCCCCACTCCCTTCCCATATGTTAATCTGTTTTATTTCTTAAATTCCACATATGAGTGAAATCATGTGGTATTTGGTCTTTCTCTGACTTATTTCACTTATCAAAATACATTCTAGCTCCATCCATATCATTGCAAATGGCAAGATTTCATTGTTTTTGATGGCTGAGTAATAGTCCAGTGTGTGTGTGTGTGTGTGTGTGTGTGTGTGTGTGCATGCGTGCCTCTTTATCCATTCATCAGTCAATGGACATTTGCTCTCTTTCCATAGTTTGGCTATTGTTGATAAGGTTGCTATAAATACTGGTGTCCATATACCCCTTCAAATCTGTATTTTTTTTTGTATCCTTTGGGCAAGTACCAAATAGTCCAATTGCTGGATCACAGAGTAGTTCTATTTATAATTTTTTGAGGAACCCCCATACTGTTCTCCAGAGCTGCTGTAGCAGCTTGCATTCCCACCAACAGTACAAGAAGTTTCCCTGGTAGCTGCATCCTTGCCAACACCTGTTTTCTTGTTTGTTAATTTCAGCCATTCTGACAGGTGTGAGGTGGTATCTCATCATGGTTTTGATTTGTATTTCCCTGATGATGAGTGATGTTGAGCATCTTTTCATGTATCAGCCATCTGGATGTCTTCTTTGGAAAAGTGTCTAATCATGTCTTCTGCCCATTTCTTTTTTTTTTTTTTTTACATTTTATTTATTTATTTATTTATTTATTTATTTATTTATTTATTTTGGTAGAGAGAGAGAGTGCACAAGCGGGGGAGGGGCAGAGAGAGAGAGGGAGACACCTGATCCAAGCAGGTTCCAGGCTCCCAGCTATCAGCACAGAGCCTGACGCAGGGCTCAAACTCACAAACTGCGAGATCATGACCTGAGCCGAAGTTGGACGCTTAACCGACTGAGCCACCCAGGCACCCCATGCCCATTTCTTAATTGGGTGATTTGTTTCTTGGATGTTGAGTTTTGTAAGTTCTTCATAGATTTTGGATACTAACCCTATATCAGATAGGTTGTTTGCAAATATTTTCTCCCATTCTGTAGGCTGCCTTTTAGTTTTGTTGTTTCCTGACTGGACAGATTTAGAGACTGAGGAAGAAATAAGATCAAGAATGACCCCTCATTTCTTATTTAAGTGTCTGAGTGGATCAGGTAAAGTTGGTGTGTTCTTGTATGGAGATGGATATGAAAGAAGGTGAGGAAGTGATGGTGCCCTGGGCCATGTAGGGGTTCTGTATATTGGCAGAAGTTTGGAGTAAAAAGTTAGGGGCTGGGGTCCTGGGCAAAAGCATCACTGAGGGCAGATAGAGGAAATGGAGTCCATCAAGGAGAGAGGGAACGCATTTGTAGAATCAGACTAAAAATAAGATCCTGGTAACATTGAAGCAGGAAAAAATGTAAAGGCCTGCGTGATAACTGCATCAAATACTACATAAGTCCTTTACAATAAGGACTAAAAGTGTCCCAGGATTTCATACCTAGGATATCCATTGAAACTGCATGCAAATCCCTGTGGGGAGGAGGGAGAGGGGGTAGAAGCCAGGCTGCGCTGGGGGTGATTGCATGTGGGTGGCAAGTGCAGACAGGTTTCTGCAAACACCCCAAGCTGAAAGGACTAAGGCCAACTTATTAGTGAGTCTATGTAAGGATCAAGAGAAAAGGCACAGAGGGGAGTGGCCTGAGAAAAGTTCACAGGAAGACATGAGATCACAAAGATTAGGCTGTGAGGTCTGATGGGTAAAGTGCATGCACCTGTAGTGAGCTTTTAGAGGCAGGCCATTGGGGAGATGAAATCTAATCCTCAAAAGGAAGGACTGCTTGAGGAGAGCATGATGTTGTGACTAGGAACACTGAAGTCCCCGCATGGAGAAGAGGGTGCCCTCAAGAGGGCCTATGGTGATACTGCTGGCACTATGAGGGAGCCAAACATCTGGCGCTCAGGGGCAAGGGGCTCCCCAGGGTGGAGCCATTAGGAGTGTGCAGTGACCCCACGCAGTAGACCTTCCCAACTTCTTGACCCTCCAAGGGGAGCATACACAGTTGCCTGTAAGAGACAAGACGTGAGAAGTGCATCCTGGAGAGAAGGGGGCAGACAGGCCAGACGGGGCGGACAAACATTCCATTTCCCCACATCCTTGATTTCTTGTAGTCCTTCTATCCCTTATCTCATTGCTTCTGTCACCCCCCCCCTCCCTTTCCCTATACTTCTCCCTCCCGGGTCAACCACATGCTGTACAGGCCCTGGAAATGCATGGGGAAGCTAGGGAGAGGAACCCTGAGATAATAGAGGGCACAAATGACTTTTCTGAGGTGGAGGCCTGTCCACTGCCACTTGAGGGCCTCTCAGGCCAGTCTCACAGCTGGGAAATAGAAAAACAGATTGTAGTGTTGAAGAGAGGAGCAAAGGGAACTTGCAGGAGCTTGAGCAGTTGTCTTGGGTGTAGGCTACTTCAAAACTCAACCCTGAGTGCCACCAGGTATTAGTGTTCAAGGTCAAAGTGTCAATGGCCACATCAGTAAGGCTCAGTCTGTGACTGCTGGGTCATGTGGAAGGTGCTTCCATACATATATCCCAAGTGGCCATGACAAAAATCTGTGGGACCAAGTGACCTCTTAAGGGAGGATTCTGAAAAATTAGGGACTTTAATAACTTGTCGAAAGCCAGGACCCCAAAATTTTGTCTCTGAAATATCCACTATGTGTCACTGTCCCTAGAGGGTAAAGACCCCTGCTCAGCTCCCTCACTTGTTACCCCCACAGAAGGCAGAGCAGAGCAAGCAGTGTGCCTGGTCCCTATTCCCCTGACAAGTTCCTCAGGGTGCTCTGGTTTCTGAGAAGGACTGGCTTTAGGAACTGGTGTCCTCCATGTTGAGGGATCTGAGCCTGGTAGAGAGAGAGATGGTCAAACTTGTGGGAGCCCAGGGTTGACCAGCAGAGTCTCGCCTTTAAATTTTTATTTTTTTAATGTTTTTTTGTGAGAGAGAGAGAGAGAGAGACAGAAAGAGAGAGGGACAGAACACGAGCGGGGGAGGGACAGAGAGAGAATCTGAAGCAGGCTCCAGGCTCTGAGTTGTCAGCACAGAGCCCGACGTGGGGCTTGAACTCAGGGACCACAAAATCATCACTTGAGCCGAAGTCGGAGGCTTAACTGACTGAGCCACCCAGGTGCGCCAGAGCCTCATCTTTAAAAGCCCCCACTCATTTCTTCCTCCTTCTGTGTTCCTGCTGAAAGACAAAAAGAGACTAAAAGAGAGTTTGGAGCCTACTTCTTACTGTCCTCCTACTGTAGATTGTCTACATTCATTAACTTTGTTGAGATCTCTTTTGTTTTCATGTTACTCATTTTGAAGGTGATGAAAACACTTTCTACTGATCCTTTTCCATCAGTCCCAAGTAAGGAAGCATTTTGTGCATTGGTCTTCACTTGACATTTCAGTGTCCCCTATTGAAAAGGAGTCCAGATGTCAGATCTGGGGGACCATCTGTGCTGCATTCTGTGAATTCTGCTCCCTGGGGAAAGATGGAGTGGTTTGTGGTATGTCTTTTGAGCTCAGCAATGATTTCTAAGTAGCCCTGATCCAGGGAGAAGCTTGGCCCAGAGACACCTGAGGTGACAAGGTGAACCAATGTGAGTGAGGCCTATCCTCTAGGGGTCCTGAGCTCTCTTAGATCCCTTCCAACATGCTAAGAATATGGGCTGTTAGTTTTGGATAGAAGCCCTAGTCTTCACCTGACCACATGCCCTGACCAACCCATTCTCATAGGTTGAGAATGTTCCCATTTCATCAGAGAATGGTCCTCTGATCCAGCAATTGTTTTAGGAAAGTGGAAATGATGGGGTGCCTGGATGGTTCACTAGGTAGAGCATAGGACTCTTGCTATTGGGGTCATAAGTTTGAGCCCCACGTTGGGTGTACAGATTACTTTTTTAAAAAGTTTTAAAGAAAACTGGGAGGGGCTCCTGGGTGGCTCAGCTGATTAGGTGTCCAAACTCTTGATCTCCACTCAGGTCATGATTAACAGATCATGGGATCAAGCCCCGCATCAGGCTCTGCATTGACAGCTCAGAGTCTGCTTGGGATTCTCTCCCACTCTCTCTTCTCCTCCCCTGCTTGCTCTCTCTCTCTCTCTCTCTCTCTCTCTCTCTCTCTGTCTCTCTCAAAATAAATAAATAAACTTAAAAAGAAAAGAGTCTGTCTCTTTGGTGGGCTGGACCTTGGTTTCCCTTCCTTGAGTGATGTTTGTGTTTTTTAAGATCAGTTTTAGGTTCATAGGAAAGTTGAGGAGAAGGTACAGAGAGCTCCCATATATTCCCAAACTCCCACGCATCACAGCCTCCCCCAGTTCCAACATCCCCACCAGACTGGAACATTTGTTACAATTGATGTATCACACTCAAAAGCCATAGTTTACGTTTCTTTTTTTATTAATAATGTTTTAATGTTTATTTTTGAGAGGAGGTGGGAGAGGCAGAAAGAGAGGCTCAGCATGTGGCCCAAACCCATCAACCCGTGAGATCATGACCTGGGCCAAAATCAAGAGTTGGACATTCAACTGATTGAGTCACCCAGGCACCCAGTTTACATTTCAATTCACTCTTGCTATTGTACATTCTTTGGATTTGGACAACTATATAATGACATGTATCCATCATTATGGTATCATATAGAGTATTTTACTGCCCTAAAAATCTGTGCTCCACTTATTTACCTGCCCCCTTCTGCCCCTGAAAACTACTGATCTTTTGACTGTTTACATAGTTTTGACTTTTCCAGAATGTCCTACAGCTGGGCTCATGCTATATTTAGTCTTTTCAGATTGGCTATGCTGGCTTATAGAATGAGTTAAGATGTGGTCCCTCTTCTTGAATGTATTGGAAGGTTTAAGAAAAATTGGTGTCAATGCTTCTTTAAATGTTTGGCAGAATTCACTAGTTAAGCCATCAGGTCCGGGGCTTTTTGGAGGTTGCTGTTTCAATCTCCTATTTTATGACAATTCACATTGTCTCTTTATTCATGGTTCAGTCTTAGTAGGTTGTGTATTTCTGGGAATTTTTCCATTTCATCTACATTATCCAGTCTGTTGACATACAGTTGTTCACAGCACTCATTTTTTTTCAAAGCGTCTTTTTTTTTAATGTTTATTTATTTTGAGAGAGAGAGAGAGAGAGAGACTGTGTGTGTGTGTGTGTGTGTGTGTGCGCGCGCGCGCGCGCGTGCGTGAATGAGGGCAGAGAGAGGGGAGAGACAGAATTGCAAGCAGGCTCTGCTCTGTCAGCACGAAGCCCAACTCGGGGCTCAATCTCACAAACCATGAGATCATAACCTGAGCTGAAATCAAGAGTCAGATGCCCAAATGACTGAGTCACCCAGGTGCCTTCACAGCCCTCTCCTGTATTTCTTTTTATTTCCATCAAATTGGAGGTAATATCCCCATTTCTGTTTCTAATTATAATAGTTTGGGTTTTTATCTTTTTCTCAGTCAATATAGCCAAAGATTTATTGTTGTTCATTTCCACACATATTCATCATTTTATTGTCTTCTCCCAACTTGAGGAGGCTGACTTATCATTTATATGGAAAATTCAGGACTGGTGAACTCAGATGTGGTGACTCCTATGCCATATGAAATTCTCCATTTTTTTACTTTATTTATTTGTGAAAGAGACAGAGTGAGTGGGGGAGGGACTCGGGGGGTGGTTGCAGAGGATTCAGAGCAGACTCCATGTGGCTTGAACTCGAAACTTCGAGATCATGACCTGAGCCGAAGTTGGATGCTCAACTGAGATACCCAGGCATCCTGGAAATTCTCTATTCTGAGAAAGACAGTTAAATGTGGCAAATCTCTAAGGCCCAGATTTTAAAAAAAATTTTTTAATGTTTATTTATTTTTGAGAGAGAGAGAGAGAGCATGAGCAGGGAAGGGGCAGAGAGAGAAGGAGACACAGAATCTGAAGCAGATTCCAGGCTCTGAGCTGTCAGCACAGAGCCCAATGTGGGGCTTGAATTCACGAGTTGTGAGCTCATGACCTGAGCCAAAGTCGACCCTTAACTGACTGTACTACCGAGGCGCCCCAAGACCCAGATTTCAAGTAAAGTTGACTAGTGTCTTAGTCAGCTTGGCTTCTATTACAAAATACAATAGATTGGGTGACTTAAACAACAAACATTTATTTCTCACAGTTCTAGAGACTGGGAAGTCCAAGATCGGGGTGCCATCATGATCAGGTTCTTGATGAGGGCCCTTTTCCTGACTTGAAGATGGCTGCTTTCTCACCATGTCCTCACATGACAGACAGCAAGAGTGTGACTGAGAGAGAGTGGAGAGAGAGAGAGAGATAGCACAAGCAGAGCATACTCTTCTTCTTCTTATAAAGATACTTATCCTATCACAGGCATCCCATCCTCATGACTTCATGTAACCAAATTATCTTCCAAATTTCCCACTTCTAAATGCTATCACATAGGGGATCAGGGCTCCAACATATGAACTTGGGAGACACAAACATTCATTCCATAGCACTCCCTCCATGGCCCCTCAAAATGCTTGTCCTTCTTGCATGCAAAATACATTCTTTCCATTCCTACAGTCCCAAAAGTCTTAACTAATTAAGAGTCATCAACTTTAAAGTCTAAATTCCAAAGTCTCATCTAAATATCATCTGTGTCAGGGGTGCCTGGGTGGTTCAGTCAGTTAAGTGCCTGACTTTGGCTCAGGTCATGATCTCACAGTTTGTGAGTTCAAGCCCCCAGTCAGGCTCTGTGCTGATAAGCTCAGAGCCTGAAGCCTACTTCAGATTCTGTGTCTCCCTCACTCTCTGCCCCTCCCCTACTCATGCTCTGTCTTTTTCTCTCTAAAAATAAATAAACATTAAAATTTAAATATCATCTATGTCAGATATAAGTGACACCTGAGGTATGAATCCTGAGGCAAAATTCCTCTTCAGCTGAGAACCTATGAAACCAGGTAAGTTATATACTTCAAAATGACAATGATGGGGCAGGCATAAAAAAAAAATTCCCATTCCAAAAGAGAGAATTGGGAGGAAGAAAGGGGTGATGAGTTCCAAGCAAATTGAAAACCTAGCAGGGAAAATATCACTATATTTAAGGCTCAAGAATAATCCTTACAGGTTCAGGGCTCTGCCTTCCAGATCCACCAGGGCAGCAGTCTTTCCTCTGTGGTTCTGCCAAACAGGTGGCATCCTGAAGTCTCCAGAAAGTCCTGCAGAGGCTGCCCAAGGCTCCAGGCCCATTGAAACCAAGGTAATAGGTACCCCCTTTGAAACTGAGAAGACAGCTTTGGTGATCTCTGTATCAGCTTTAGGGTCATTCTTCACTTGTCTTGCAGAATAGTGCACATTTGTAGCCAAGTAGCTCTGTGGTTCAGTCCTATAGGATCTTAGAAGTCTAACAACCTTCCTTCATTTTATCCCATCTCTGTCCCCTTCAATGAAAGTTGTAAGTGTTTTTGCTCATGTCCCATAAGCTCTTTATCAAGTCATAATCCAGCCACATTCCTGCTGTTCTCTTCTGAACACACTTACTTTTTTTTTTTGCAATATGGACATGCTGAGAATTTTCCAAATTTTTATGTTCTTATTCCTTTTTGCTTAACAATGCCTTCTTCAATTCATCACTCCCTTCTTGCATTTTATTATAAGAAGTCAGGAGGAAACAAGGCACTCCTTCAATACGTTGCTTAGAAATATCCTCAGCTAGGGACACTTGGGTGGCTCAGTCAGTTAAGCATTCAACTCTTGATTTCAGCTCAGGTCATGATCTCATGGTTTGTGAGATTGAGCCTTGAATCCAGATTTGCAGTGACAGAGTAAAGCCTGCTTGGGATGCCCTCTCTCCCTCTCTCTCTGCCCCTCTCCTGTTCATGTGTGTTCCCTCTCTCAAAATAAATACACTTAAAAAAA
Source organism: Acinonyx jubatus (assembly GCF_027475565.1). Lineage (NCBI taxonomy): Eukaryota > Metazoa > Chordata > Mammalia > Carnivora > Felidae > Acinonyx > Acinonyx jubatus. The sequence continues at coordinate 76,427 of NC_069394.1, forward strand.
CTGGCTTTGTTTAAAAAAGATCTCCTCAGCTAAATATCCGATTTAATTGCTTACAAGCTCTACCTTCCACAAAATGTTAGAACACGAACACAATTCAGCCAAGTTCTTTGCCACTTTATAACCAGGATCACCTTTCCTCCAGTTTTCAATAACATGTTTCTTGTTTCCATGTGAGACTCATCAGAAAGGCCTCTACCATTCATATTTCTTCTGACATTCTACTCATGATTATTTATGTATTCTCTAAGAAGATGGAAGCTTTCTCTACATCACTCCCATTTTCTTTCTGAGTTCTCACCGGAATCACCCTCAACATCCACATTACTAGCAAAACTCTTCCAGCCTCTACCCACAGCCTAGTTCCAAAGCCAATTCCACATTTTCAGGTATCTGTTACTCATCACCCTACTTTTTGGTACCAAAATCATTACTAGTCAGCTTGGGCTGCCATAACATGACACCATTGACTGGTTGGTTTAAAATAGAATTTATTTCTCACAGTTCTCCATGCTGGGAAGCTCAAGACCAAGATGCGGGCCAATTTGGTTCCTAGAAGAGGGCTTTCTTCCTGGTTTGCAATCTGACAACTTTTCATTGTCTTCACATGGGACAGGGGTGGCAAGGTGGGAGGGGGAAAGAGGGGAGTGGAGAGAGAGAGAGAGAGAGAGAGAGAGAGAGAGAACACACTCTGGTCTCTCTTCTTATAAGGGCACTAATCCCATCATGGGGGGGGTCCCACCCTTATGACCTCCTCTAAACCTAATCAGCTCCCAAATGTCCCACCTCCAAGTACTATCACATCAGAGATTAGGGCTTCAACATATTAATCTAGGGGGTGGGGACACAAACATTCAATCCATAACAAGTTTTAGCTTGATTTCTTCCTCATTTTTTGCTTTAACCTGGTTTCATGGTTTTTTGCTTTGTTGTTGCAATCAACCATTAACAAAAATTTTCAGGGGCGCCTGGGTGGCGCAGTCGGTTAAGCCTCCGACTTCAGCCAGGTCACGATCTCGCGGTCCGTGAGTTCGAGCCCCGCATCGGGCTCTGGGCTGATGGCTCAGAGCCTGGAGCCTGTTTCCGATTCTGTGTCTCCCTCTCTCTCTGCCCCTCCCCCGTTCATGCTCTGTCTCTCTCTATCCCAAAAATAAATAAACGTTGAACAAAAATTTTCAGGCTTCAGTATATCACTTGTCATGTGAAAAGCAATTTACAGCAGTTCTGTGGTCCATTCTTAGTTTCAGTTTTTTCCCCTTTCTTTTATTTCTAAGTTTATTAGATAGCTTATCCTCAATAAATTTATTAGAAGTCTGCCTATTATGTCCTATTATGTATTATAGTAAAAATGCCACTATCTCATGAATTAATCTAGAAGTAAATATTTTTATTGCAAGGGTGATGAAAAGCATTATTTTTTTCAGTCAATCTTAACCATCTCTCTCTCTCTCTCTCTCTCTCTCTCTCTCTCACACACACACACACACACACACACACACACACACACACAAATATAAAGGTAAATGTGTTGACACTACACAAGATGGCCAGCTGCTGAACTGAGAAACTCCCAATGACCATGAGATAGTGATTTCCTAACCACCAGCCTACACCTCCAAATCCTGACAAGAACTCAAGGCCCATTTGAGAAGAAGGCTGGGAAGAGCATGGGACCAATGATCTATCATATTCTATACAAATGTGCTTTCCCCTAGGTACATTATGGTGGGTTTTCACAGACCTTGTGTTGGGCATCTTTATCAGTTTTTCCTCTAATATTTGCTGATGTTGCTTCCTGATTTTGTATTTTATTTTGTGTTTATTGTGTTATTTTCTCTCGTAATAGATGCACAGAGACTGCTGTTTGTCCTTTACTGCCTTTCCCTTCTCTGTGCCCTTTTTAGAGATGAAAATGTAGCAGAGCGCTTGTCCATCCATGCAGAAATGGCCTTTCTGAGCTGTGCTGGAGTAAGGTGTGACATGTGGGCCATGGGCAGAAGGAATGTGTGCATCTTCTTAGTGTGTCCTCAAGTTTCACATTTTCATTTTCCCACTGGACATGGTAAATGCATCATGTTTGGCCATAAAGGTGCTCTGAAGAGGGTGGAATCCTCAGGTAGAAGAGCCCTATGACCCTCCAGCTTCAGGAAGACAGCCACCACACCCATGTGGACCATTACAGGAGACCCTGTGCCTTGTTAAAGCCAATGTTTGTTTTGAGCTTCTTTATATCAACTGAGCTTTATTCTAATTCAGAACTTGACACCTGGGAGCAGAGTGGTGCCAAAACAGAACCTAATACATGTGGAATTGGCTTAACGATCAGCCAGTCAGGACAGAGATGTTACAGGTAGAAAGCTAGTGACCCTTGATATGCATGAAAAAGCATTTGGTATGACTCTTGCTTGTGGTGTATTTATAGCTCTAGAAGAAATGGTTGAAAATAGTTCAGAATATTGGCAAGTGTTGGTTACTTCTTGACACTTTCAGCAAAGCTCACCTAGAGACTTGGGTAGAGAAAGGAAGATGGACGAGACTACAGCTGGACAAGTGGGTTTTCTTCTGCCTGTGGCCTGTGATCTGTAAGTCTGTTAAGAAGGCCCCATAGGTTGAAAATACCAGTTGCTTCTGAACCCCACATGAAGCTTTGAGAAAGCAAGGCTCTGAAAAGGCAGCCAAATGTATGCCCCACATTCCTCTCAAATCCTGAGTTCTTAGCCAGATAACAGGAGTCGGTCCAGCATTAAACCAAGTGCTAGTCCTTCCAAGCAGAGGGCTCTTCTGACTGCACCAGATCCAATACACGTGAAGACAACCTAGTCAAGAGAGTGGGACTGTGTCTTGCTTGTGGAAGGTCATTCTGCAAATATTTGAGGGACAGTTGGCGGTGCAAGTGGCCTCAAGGTAGCCACCTTGAGCTGGAGAAGCAGAGAAGGATGATGAGCATATAGAGACCAACAAATAAAAGACAAGAATCCTCAGGCTTAAACCCATGACTAGATGAGGCCTTTGCATGTGGAGCTGAGTGGGAGTATGTATGTAAGAAGCTGACCCAGGGACCCAGCTGTCAATCAGGAAGCCCCTGCAAAACTAGGCAGCTGTGGCTAGGGCAGCCTCTCACATTCCTTTGCAGTTGACCATGAAGATTATGGACAAGGACACACCCCAGAAAGTAAAGTCAGACCTAATGAGGCCCAAAGTCCAGGGAGTTCCTCCCAGCTGAGTTTGGGTGATAGGGTTCTGTCCAGAGACAGAAGGAGACAGAGAATTCAAAGTAGGCTCTGTGAAGTCAGCACAGAACCCAATGTGGGGCTCGAGCTCACAAACCATGGGCTTGGGCTGAAATCAAGAGATACTTAACCAACTGAGCCACCCAGGTTCCCCTACACAGTTTTATTTAAATAACCACGTGCCAGACTTACCTTGGACAGTGCCAAGCAGAGTTTGAATGCTGCTGTGTGTTTCCCATTCCCCTCCTTTTCCACACTCCAGGTTGGGGGAGGGGGGGAGGGCGGCACACAACTGGCCCTTCAGTGATAGAACCTGTTGGAGAGCCTGTACCTTGTCCAGAGGGACTGGACTGAGCTGCATTGGGGATTGGACAGAACTTTGGGTTTTTCCTCTTGACCAGGGGCTGCATCCTGGTGCAGCAGGTGACCACATGGAAAGACTGTGGCAGAAGCAGCTCATTATCCCTATGATCTGTTCTTCTCCTCTCCTCCAAATCAGCTGGCAGAACATCCTCAGGGGAGGCACTTGGGTCCTTGATCACTGCCTAGGGAACCTGCCATAAAATTTGTGATTTTACATAAGAGAAAAATATTTGAACCTCAAGTGCTAACACTAGTGTGATCCAGGCTTCTAAGTTCTCCAACCCAGCAGTATGAAGTCATATCTCACTCATTTATTTGTCTTTCTCTGATAGCTGATCAGCAGAGCATCTCTTTCATCCCAGGGTTTCAAAATATTTCCTGTGTAGTTTTTCTGCTAACCTCATTTCTGTTCATATCAGGTCTTTAATTCATTTAGAGACTAACATTGCACGTGTTGTTAGGTAGGGATCTGGTTCTGTTTTTCTCCATTGAGTGAGCTCATTTTCTCAGTACCTTCTACTAAAGAACCCACCCACTCTTTTGCCATTGATTGTGGTGCCAGAATTATCATCTATTGAATTTCTACCTCCACAAAAGTCTGACACTGATCTCTTCACTGTCCTGCTTCTGCTGTCTGTGTTTTCTTCTGTCAATACTAATAGCACATCCTCCTCTTTCCCTTTTTAGGTTGATTTGGCTATTCAATGATTTTTCTTTTTCCACGCACATTTTGAGTTTCCTCCTAACCAAGTAGAACTTTGACTAGATTGCAGTGAATTTATAGGTTAAATTGGGGGTGGGGAGGAATTTACATCTTTGAAATATTAAATTACCTGATCCAAGAACAAGAAATACCTCTCTATTGACTAAGATCGCCTTCTGTGTCCTATACTACAGTTTCAAAGTGTTCACCAGACGTCTTGAGTGCTCGTTGTTAATTACCAAATGTTTTATGGTTTTTGTTGCTATCGTGGAGTACATTTCATTTTTTGTTACATTTTCTTGTTGGTTATTGCTGGTGCAATTAATTATTCCTTTTTCTAATTTCATCAAATACACGCAATATTAACAAAACTTTTAGAATCTCTTAAAAAAAGTGAGTTTTATCTGAGTCCAAATTAGGACAGCTGCCCTGGGTACACAATATTCACAAAGAAGAGAGTCCTCCAGGACACCTGGGTGGCTCAGTCCGTTAAGCCTCCAATGCTTGATTTCAACTCAGGTCATGATCTTACAGGTTCATAAGTTCAAGCCCCACATTGTGCTCCACACTGTCAGTGCAGAGCCTGCTTGGGATTCTCTCTCACACAAAATAAATAAACTTTTAAAAAAAGACAGTTTTATGCCCCATAAACAACAACAACAAAGAAGAGAGTGCTCCTGGGAAAGAACATTTGGTGCAGGGTTATATACTTTTTTTTTTTTTAATAAGAAGTTAGTTACAAACCATTGGACAAAAATCATTTCAGAAAGTTACAGTTACAGTTATCTTTTTAGTATATGCAGAGCTGTATGACCTTAATCTTATGGGAACTGGAAAGGTTTTGGTTTTGGTTTTACTCTTCTCTTTATGTTTGGAATGCTTCCTTTTAGGTTATTTATAAATGAAGCAGACTACGATGTGTTCAGGGTAGAAACTGAGCTCATGCTTTAAAGTTTTGATGACTATGATGTTAAAATATAGCTTCCATGAGAGTCCATGCAGGGCCTACAAACATTAAAACTTGACAATTTCCTTTTTTTTTAATTTCCTTTATTTTATCAATACATTATATATTTTTCTCCGAAAAATATTCAGTGAATTTTATATCTTTTACACGTTATACTGGGTCCCATAGGTTTGAGAATTAAGTGTTTCGCTTTTCGTTGCTTTATGCATTATCTGTACTTTTCTAGCTAGTATCATTTTTTATTAAAAGGTTATGTAGGCTGTTTGTAAATTCCGATACTTACGTTTTTTAAGTCAACTTTATATATTTCTAACTTTGATAACTGCCTGTCAAATACATACCTTAAAACTCGTATTCTTAATGTCTAAGTGTATAATCAACTTCTGTAAATGTTCCATGGACACTCCCACTAAATGTGTATTATCTATGTAAGGAATTTCAGTTTTTCCATCCATCTGCCCCATCATTTACTGATTTAGGGATTCAGTTCTACCACGTGCGCCCTCATGTTTTCATCAAGCTGCAGTCTGTTTGATTCCAGGAATTGGGCATCCAAGTCTCGCTACAGCGGCACGGCTCATTCTTCTGCATTTCTAACCGTCGTATTTTCACGTTTAGTCGCCACCGCACTGGTGGCTCGGTCGACTCTGAAGCAGGAAAGCTAGGGAGCTCCACCTCCGCGCCGGACCAGGGGCGGGACCACAAAGTCGCTCTGGCCTCCGGCCGCCTAGAGCGACGACGTTGGCCCGGAAGTCGGGAGAGGGACTTCCGGGGTCCGTCTCGGGGCCCAGCCGCAGGACATCTGCGGCGGTGCCCGGAGAGATTACCCGGAGTGGGGAGTTCGAGCCGGCGAAACCCCCACGTTTTGGACCGCGCTCCCGCGTGACTCCGATACCCCAGCGGTGGGTGCCGGCCACGGGTGGTCTAGGCGGGGCGTCGTGGGAAGAGGGGCAGGCGGGCGGCTCGGCCTGGGCGGGGTTGGGGCCTCGGAGGCCCCTCCCCGGAGCGGGCCTGAGGGGCGCCCTCAAGAGGGTGCCCAGGACGGCCGATCCTGACCCGCCCGGGAGCCAGCCTCAAAGCTGCGTGGCGAAGCTGCCTTAGGCGACGGGGCAGGTGTGCGGTGTCTGGCGCATGGGGGTTGGGGTTCAGGAGAGGCCTCTGGACTTGGGTGCGAACGTCAGAACTGTACTGAGCTGCATGAGAAGTGAGGTTGTCGCTTGTCGCCTGGAGGCCTCGGGTGATGGATTCACTCTTCAGGTGGCGAAGAAGCTCTGAGGAGAGAGGAATTTATTCTCCTGCACGTGAGTGGGGCTGAGGGATGAGCCATGTCCATCCTGTGGATGCCTGCAGTGGGCTGCTGTCTGCTTGTCTTTCCCAGTTGTCTCTGCTCAGCACCCTGTTGGGCTCTTAGCTGAGAGAATCTGCTTCCAGGCTTGTTGGCAGAATCGAATCCTTTGGGGTTATTGCACTGAAGTGTCAGTTTCCTTGCTGACTGTCCTTAGCTCTTGAGGTCCCAATCTTTGCACAGAGACCTTGCATCTCAGAGCCAGCAATGGCTTATGTAATTAGATTGGGTCCACCAAGCTAATTCTCTCTGCAAAGTCTCTTTTGCTGTGTAGTGTATCATATCCACAGGTTCCGTGGAGTGGGATGTGGACATGGGTGTTGAGGGACATTCTGTTTACCATAGATTGACCCCATAGATTGGGTTTATAGCCTCCTGGGCAAGTTCCCACATATACTGAGGTGAGAAAAACAAGGTGTAAAATGAGCATAGACTATTCTGGAAGGATACATTAACAACTGGGAAGGGGAACTCAGTGGCTGGCCAGGAAGTTCTTTTTTGCCTGTTCATATTTGAGCCATATGATTGTGCCTCCATTCAGTGACAGTGATAATTTCAAGAATTTTATTTTATTTTTTTAAGTTTATTTATTTATTTTGAAAGCAAGAGAGAGCGAACACATGCATAAGCAGGGGAGGGTAGAGAGAAGGAGAGACAGAATCCCAAACAGGCTCTGCACGATCAGAGGAGGCGCCATTGCGGGGTTCAAACTCAGGAACTGTGAGATCACGACCTGAGCCTAGATCAAAAGTAGGGTGCTTAACCAACTGTGCTACCTAGGTGCGCCTTCAAGAATTTTAAAATAAAATGAACTGGGGCACCTGGGTGGCTCAGTCAGTTAAGCGTCTAACTCTTGATTTCAGCTCAGGTCATGATCTCAGGGTTCATGAGTTCAAACCCCACATCAGGCTCCATGCTAACAGTGGAGCCTGCTTGGGATTCTCTCTCTCCCTCCCCCTCTCTCTCTGCCCCTCCTGCATGCAAACTCTCTTTCTCAAAATAAATGAACTTTAAAATAAAGTGAACTGAATGAATATTGCAAATGACTGAGTCTCCCCTTGGAAGAGGGAGAGTGAAGGTTCCCCCCATGGAAGCAGCATCTGCTCTGTTCTGATGCTGCATAGACAGACACCTTAAGTCAGTGCTGTCCCTGCTTTGAATCTTGTCTGTGCCATTCCCCTGAGCACCAGTGTCAGGTTAGTTCTGTCTGTCTTAATACAGAAATGTGGCCGGTGCCTCACCACTCAGGCAGCCAAGGGCCCTGATAGTCTCTATCCCAATGACCCTGCCTCTGAGCTCTGTCCACATCTTTGCCCCATCTTCTCCTACCTCTCTAACCAGGCATTGCCTAAGCCCTTTTCCCTGGGCTGGATTAAATGCCTCCCTGCCCCAGGGTGCTGCTCCTTCCTTGCTTCCTCTGTTTCCTGCGGTCTCAGCCTGTCAAAAACCAATGATTTGGTTGGATCAACCCTTGGGGTTCTTACCTGCAACAAAAACCATCAGGAAACTTTCAAAACAAGGGCCTATAGATTAGCACACCTGGAGCCACACAGTGAGGTTGCAAGTAATGAGAGAGAGAGGTGCATGGGCCTAGGCTTCTGCTTTTATTGGAGTTGAGGGTGGACACCTAGGGTTTTGTAGGCTACTCTTTATTGGTGAATTTAAAACATAAGAGTGGGAATTTAAAGTTCAGGAAGAGAAAAATGACGAGTGACCCAAATGACCAGTTATCAGAATCAACCAAGATTGCTAAAAGGAGGCTCAGTCAGGGGAGGCAGCCAGGCTTTTTATCTAGTCCAGTGGCTGGCAATGCATTTATTCTCCAATAACCATCTTTGAAATCGATGCCTCTTTGCAGTGGATGCCTCAGCAATCAAAGCTTAATTCAGGCATTTGCCTTATAAAACAAAACAACACGACTGGGAGGGCTGATACTTCCCACTACCCAGTAGGCAAGTAGTGTCCACAGTGGGCTTCTGCCAGCATTTCCTGATTTGTCTTCTCAGTCTCTGAAGGACAGAGGGGTCATTATAATCTATCAATGGTTCAGTGTGAATAAGGGGCCAAGGGGTATTGCCACAAACGTGTGGGCCACTGAGCAGAGCATGGTGCATTTGAAGAGACAGGGCAGTGGGAGCGGTGGGGGAAATCACTAACTCGGACCCATCATGTGTCGTTGAGAATATTTTATCTTCTCAGAAGGAGCATTTAGAGCTGGAGATGAGCCCAAGCTTGGGAATCTTCACATAAGGGTCTTGATGCCTTCCTTAATCAAAGAAATTGGTATAGGTTCAAAAGTGAACCCTGGGGTAAGAACATGAAGAGGGAGATAAGGAGAAGCCTGGGAGGGAGCCACTGGTAGAGTGGGAAGACAGGGATATCCACTGTGGATGCTGCCAGGAGGACACAACTCAGATACCATGGTGGTCCGCCATGAATGGATCAGATGGTCCACCTTCAGGACATTGTGTCAGGAATTAGGGGTGGGCCCATGGTGGGCGCAGGTTTTGTGGGACTATTCTATCATGGCAGGATCCCTTCTAGGGGGACACTGTGCTCACCTTGCCCTGGGGTCAGCATCTTACCCCTTCCTGAGACCTAGCAGCAGGCCCTCCTCTGGTCTCAGTCTGTAGGAGTAGAAAAAGACACCCCTACCTGGTGGGAGGATGGATCCCTGGAGCTAGGCCCCCTGCACATTCACCTACATCCTTGTTGGTCTCCAGGTCCCAGCCATGCCCAGCCTCAGAGCTCGCTCTGAAGAGGCAGAAATGGAGCCCTCAGTTCCTAGACCATCCCCTTGGATCCCTGCAGCCCAGGCGTGTGTGAGTGATGCTCCTGCTGTGACCCACCCTGGATCAACACTCCGTGATCCCCACTGCTGTGACTACACTGAGCCAGGAACCACTCCTTCTCACCATCAGCGGCCAGGTACTGGGAGCAAGTCCCCCACTGGTGCCCTCATTCTAGAGGGACTTTATCCATGTCACCCTGTGCTTACCCCTAGAAGGCAACCATGTCATCATTAGGGATGGGGTGCCTCATGGACTTGAGGGCCAAGGCTAGAGATCAGAACGGAATTTGGCCTGGCCCCAGGCTGTCTTGGTGCCAGAGCAGGACACATGTTTCCCCCACCTGACCTAGAGGGGTGTGGTATGATGGTCACCAGCTGAGGCCTGCCCAGCCCAACTTCCAGGCTAATGATGGTTGCCTGCATTCAGGCAGGTAGGTACTGCCTGGTTCAGTTACTGCCTTACCTGATTCAGGTACTGCCCTAATTCAGGCTTTCGTCCTGCTCCCTTCTGGCTGTGTTCACACTGCTCAGCCACTCTCATCCACTTCAGAACACTGCTAGAGTCCTTTTCCAAAGAGCCCTCAACTAGCTTGCCTTTTTCATGGACCTCTCAGCAGTGATTAGGGTGGATAGTAGTGTTCACTTTCCTTACCGGGATCTGATGTTGGCTATTTTACAAAAGGCACTCTTAAATACAGGGACCTATGGTTATTCTCAGGACATCCGGGCAATGTACAGACTCTGTATGACCAGGGAAGGTTGGGATAATGGCAGTGTTGGTTGACAAACCTTGACAACTAACTTCCTGGGTATAACTTAAACTGGCCCCTATACATGGAGGGGAAGGAGAAGCTGAATAACAAGGCAGGCCACCCCGATTGGTAGGTGGCAGTTTAATAAGCAAGAGAACTTACTTAAGAAACTTGTCATGAGTGGCTGCAATACAAGTAAATCCCACCACCTGGCTGCCAAATCTTAAAAGTTGATATAGTGGCCTTAACTGGGTTTAGTCCTATGTACTGTCCAGATGGTCTCAGCACCATATCACTGTCTCAAGGCTCTGTCCTTGGGGCAGCTTCTGGGAGCAGGGAAGGCAAGCAGTATGTACATCCAAGGACAAGTGAGAAGATGAGGGGCCTCCAATTGCCTGGGTCCAGCTCGTAAGTCAACCAGTGGTCGCATCCTCTCAGTGACCTTCCCCAACAAGCAGAGGTGGTACAAGACAGTCCTGGGTGTTTTGGAGCAGGAGAGTGTTAGGGGATGAGAGACATGATGAGGTCCCAGGAAGTAGAAGTAGCCCCGAGAGACAGGTCTGCTGACTGTCCCACACAGAGGCAGAATGTGAACCGAGTGGTTAAGGGTATGCTCGGCAGAGAATGGTGAGAGAGGCCAAGCCCTGCTCCATTAAAAAAGAACAGATTGATGGTAACTTATGTTTTAAATTTTTTTTAGTGTTTTTATTTTTTTTTGAGAAAGAGAGTATGAGCAGGGTAGGGAAAGAGAGAGAAGGATCAAGGAAAGAATCTGAAGCAGACTCCAGGCTCTGAGCTGTCAGCACAGAGCCCAATATGGAACTCCAGCTCACAAACCACAAGATCATGACCTGAGACCAAGTCAGTCGCATAACTGACTGAGCCACCTAGGCGCATGTTTTAAAAGCCACTGTGGGGGGAGGGGAGCCTCGGAGGCTCAGTCGGTTAAGCATCTGACCCTTGATTTTGGCTTAGGTCATGATCTCATGGTTCATGGGATTGAGCCACATGTTGGGCTCTGTGCTGACAGCATGGAGTCCTGCTTGGGATTCTCTCTTCCTCTTTCTCTGCCCCTCCCCTGCTCACTCTCTCTAAATAAACAAACATTTAAAAAAATAAAAAGCTACTTGTGGAACTAAATGGTGGAGTAGGTGGTTCCAAATACCCAGTCCTCCACAAAAACAAGCAGAAACTGCCAGGACCAACTTCTTCAGGAATCTAGAAAATAGGTTTACAGCAACCAAGTGAATGCCAAATCAAGAAAAAGGCAACTTAAAAATGATAGGAAAGCTCTGTGGTGTTTTTACTTTCTCATGTCCCCATAAATCCCCTGGCTCAGTAACAGTCTTAAAGTGAGCAGCTTATGTTCCCAGTGTGTGATCATGGTCCCTGATTCCAAAGGGAGCAAAAAAGACCTATTTAGAAATTATTTTGTTTGTCCTAAGCTATGTGGGGTAGTATAAAGTATTGATGCAAAGTGCTTGTCTCTGTTTTGCCTAACTCAGAACTTACTCAGGGCAGAAAAGTAGTGGATTCAAAAACATTCTAAGGGGAACTACCTTCCCCAACCACCTAGGATATCGCTTAACAGTACAGTCAACCACCTAAAGCCTAGGAGGAAAAGCTGGGGAAATGAGGACTTTCAAAAGCACCCCAGTATATCAGGGAATGTAGAAAGCCACATACATGCCCAGGACAGGAAATGTGCTCTGAAAAGACCTCTGAAGATCATAACTTCACCTCTGGATCATCTCTAAGTTCAGTAAAAGCAGAAAGCTAAGATAGTTATATATAGTATTCAAATAGTACCCCAGCATAAAAAATGGGAGAGTGGTATTACTTTTCTTTTACTGTTAGCATTCAAGGAAATCTCTGTCAAAAGACTAGCTGAACACAAGCTAAAGAAACAGAGGCCTCAGTGACCTCACATGACAGACTTGTTTTAGTTTGCAAAACTTGTTTGAAAAGTCACTAGATGAACAGATGATTGTAACCTCAACAATCAGGAACAGCAAACCCTGGAGGAGGGAGAGACTGATTTACAGAGTTATCACAATAAATATTCAAATGTCCAGCTTTTAACAAAAAATTACAAAGAATACAAAGAAAAAGGAAAATAAGGCTTGCCCTTCAAAGGAAAAAAAATTAAGTGGCAGAAAGTGTCCCTAAAAAAGCACAGATACTTGACAGACTGTAAACCAACTATCTTTAATGTGCTCATGTAACTAAGAGAAACCAGAAAAACAATGTGCAAATAAAATACCTAGAGGTTTTAGATTTATATAATTATAAAATATATAGTTACATAATTCTAAAAAGAAACAACAGAAATTCTAGAGTTGAAAGGTACAATAACAAATGGATTCACTAGAGGGTTTCAACAGCAGATTTGAGCAGACAAACCTGAAGAATCAGCAAACTTGATGGTGGAACCGTTGAAATTATTCAGTCTGAGGAGCAGGAAGACTAAAGGTTGAAAAAAAGTGACCATGGCCTAATAGACCTATGGAATACCATCAGTCAAACCAACATACATATTATGGAAAAAAGAGAGAAAGGGGCAGAAAGAATATATGAAGAATTAATGGCCAAATGTCTCAAATTTGATGAAAGATATGACTATATACATTCAAAAAGTTCAACAAACTCCCAACTAGGATAAATTTGAAGAGATTCACACAAAGACTCATAATCATATTGTCAAAAGACAGAATCTTGAAAACAACAAAAAAAGTGACCCGTCCTTTATAAGATATCCTGAATAAGAGTAGTAGCCAGTTTCTTATCAGAGCCCGTGGAGGTTGGAAGGCAGTGGGATGACCTATTTAAAGCGCTGAGAGACAGAAAAAAACTGTCAACCAAGAATTCCTTATCTGGCAAATTTACCCTTTAAAAAATGATATTCTCAGATATTTCCAGATAAAAGCTAAGGGTGTTTATTACCAGTGGACCTGCCCTATAAGACATGCTAAAGGTCCTACAGGTTAAGATGAAAGGACACTGGGTAGGGACTAAAAGCTATATAAATAAATAAAAATCTCTGGTAAAGGTAACTATATAGGTAATTATAAAAACTACTATTATTGTATTTTTGGTTTATAACTCTACTTTTATTTCCTAAATGATTTAAAAGACAAATTTGTAAAAATAATTATAAATCTGTGTTATTAAACACAACGTATAAAGATACATTTCTGACAACATGAAAGTAGGGAACAGAGGTGTATAAGAGCAGAGTTTTTGTATGCTGTTGTGGCTAAGTTGATATCAGTTCATACTTGATGGTTATATTCTGGGGATATTATGTACAGCATGGTGACTATAATTAACTATATTCTATATTTGAAAATTGCTAAGAGAGTAGACCTTAAAAGTTCTTACCACAATAAAAGGGGTTGCCTGGCTGGCTCAGTCAGTAGAGCATCTGACTCTTCAATTCAGGGTCATGAGTTCAAGCCCCACATTGGGTATAGAGATCACTTAAAAAAAAAAAAAAAAAAAAGATAACTGTGTAAAGTGACGGATGTGTTAACTAACCTTATGATGGTAATCATTTTACAGTGTACATATATCAGTGTACAAATAATCACATTGTGATTAAACTTATGATGTATGTCAGTTATGTTTCAGTAAAGCTGGAGGAATAAAAACTAAAACAGCTGGGAAGGGGGGACCATGCTACATTGCTTCAGGATATTAGGATGTTAATTGTCCCCATTGTACAATCCCCATTGTACCACTAAGAAAATATCTTTAAAATATACATAAAAGGAAGAAAGAAGAAAATTAAGATGGTACACTACAAAAAATAACCCAAAAGAAGACAATAATAGAGGAAACAAGGGACAAAAAAAGGTGAGATAACAAAAATAAATAGCAAAATGAAGTACATCCTTCCTTATCAGTAATTATTTTAATTATAAATGGTTTAAGCTCTCCAAAGGCTGATATTAACACAGTGGATGAAAAAGCATGATCCAACTATAATGTCTACAAGAGGCTTACTTTAGATCCAAAGACACAAATAAGTTTAAGGTGAAAGGTGAAAAAAGATATTACATGCAAATAAATAGTAACCAAAAGAGAGCTATGCTATAATACCACACAAAATAAACTCAGTTAGAACCTGTAAGAGAAAAGAAGGAACTTATGTTTGGATAAAAGAAATCAATTCATCAGGAAGATATGTTATAAACTTCTACATGCAAAAAGAGAACTCCCAAATATATGAAGCAAATATACATTTGAAGGGAGAAATGGATGGTTCTACATTAATAGTTGGAGACTTTAGTACCTCATTTCCAAAAATGGATAGAACATCTAGACAGAAGATCAATAATGAAATAGGGTACTTGAACAACACAATAAATCAATCAGACCTAACAGACATATATGTATACACCACCCAAAAGTGCACATACTCTTCTCAAGTGTATATGGACATTCTCCAACATAGACCATATATGTTAGGGCCAAAAATAAATTTTAATAAGTTGAAAACAGTTGAAGTCATCTAAAGTATTATTTCCAGTCAATAACAGCAGGAAAATTGAAAAATTCACAAATATGTAGAAATAAAACAACATACTCTTAACCAGGGGGTCAAAGAAGAAATCAAAGGAAATTGGAAAATGTCTGCAGACAAAACAAACAAAAAGTTACGGTATGCAAGGAAGGTAGTGCCAAAGGGGAAATCTATAGCAGTAACCTAATTTGATATCTTAAGGAACTACCAAAAAAAAAAAAAAAAAAAAGGAGGAAACTAAACCCAAAGGTAACAGAAGGAAGGAAATAATAAACATTGGAGCACAGATGAATGAAATAGTAGAAAACAGTAGAGATTCAACAAAATCAAAAGTTGGGTTTTTTAAAAAGATTAAAATTGACAAACCTCTGACACAAAAATTTAAAAATTCAGAAATGTACATTATTACTAATCTTACAAAACAGGAGTATAAAAGAAGACTGTTAACAGTTCTACACCAACAAATTATATAGCCTCAATGAAAAAAATTCCTAAAAACAAAAAAAAATTACCCGAGTGACTCAAGAATACATCCCATGACCAAGTGAGATGTAACCCAGGAATGAATACAAAGGTAGTTTAACATGGGGCACCTGGGTGGCTCAGTCATTTAAGTGTCCAACTCTTGATTTTGGCTCAGGTCAAGATCTCATGGTTCGTGGGATTGAGCCCTGTGCTAGGCTCCATGCTGACAGCACAGAGCCAGCTTGGGATTCTCACCCTCTCTGCTCCTCCCCCACTCTCTCTTTCTCTCAAAAATAAATGAACTTTAAAAAAATGTTTAAAGGTAGTTTAACATAACAAAACCAATGTCACTTACCACATTAATAGAATGAATAGGACTAATAGAATGTAATCATCTCGATGCAGAAAAAGTATTTGACAAAATAAACACTCTGTGATTAAAAAAAAAAAAAAGCAGAAAACTCAATACAGGGGAACCTCCTCAACATGTAAAAAGGCATTCGTGAAGTACCCACAGCTAGCATCATTTAAAGCATCAAAAGAAAAAAAAAAAAATACCTACAAATAAATTTAACCAAGGAAGTGAGAGACTTGTGTATTGAGAATTACAAAGCCTTGACAAAAATTAACAGATACCTAAATAATTAGAAAGACATCAAGTCCTTGAATTGGACTTAACAGTGTTAAAATGTCCATGCTATCCAGAGCAATCTACAAATTCAGTACAAATCCTAGCAAAATTCCAATGGCCTTTTTTTTGCAGTAGTTGAATAGTCCTCAAATTCAGATAGAATTACAAAAGGCCCTAAACAGTCAAAACAAGCTTGAAAAGGGAGAACAAAGTGAGAGAACTCATACTTACTAGTTTCTAAAATTACTACAAAGCTGCAGTAATCAAAACATTTTGGTCAATGGAATAGAATTGAGAGCCTAGAAATAAACCCAGACATCTATGACAAATTGATTTTCAACATGGATGCCAAGACCATTCAGGGAGAAAAGATAACTCTTCAACAAAAGATGCTGGGACAAGTGGATATCCACATGCAAAAGAATAAACTGGGACCCCTACTTCATACTGTATACAAAAATTAACTTAAAATGGCCCACCAACCTAAATATAAGTAATAAGGTCATAAAACTCTTACAAGAAAACAGGTAAATTTTTACGACCTTGGGTTTGGCAATAGATTCTTAAATATGACACCAAAGCATGAGCAGTAAGAGAAAAAGATGGGTAAGTTGGACTGTATCATAACTTAGAACTTTTGGGTATCAGAGGACATTATTGGGAGGCCTGGGTGGCTTAATCAATTGAACATCTGACTCTTACTTTCAGATCAGGCCATGATCCCAGAGTCATGAGATCAACATGGAGCCTGCTTAAGATTCTCTCTCTCCCTCTTCCCATCTCCCCCACTCATGCATTCTCTCTCTCTAAAATAAAATTAAAAACAAAACAAAACAGGACATTATCAAGAAAGTAAAAAGATATCCTACAGAATGGGTGAAAATTCTGTGCCAAGTATTTCTGATAAGGGTCTAGTACCCAGAATATATAAAGAACTACAACTCGGAGTGCCTGGGTGGCTCAGTCAGTTAAGCATCTGAGTCTTGATTTTGGCTCAGGTCATGATCTCATGGTTTGTGAGATTGAGCCACATGTTAGGCTCAGTGCTGATGGCATGGAGCCTGCTTGGGATTCATTCTCTCTCTCTCTCTCTCTCTCTCTCTCTCTCTCTGTGTGTGTCTCTCTCTGTCTCTCTCTCAAAATGAATAAACATTTTGAAAATAATAAAGTCCTAAAATGTATTTAAAAAAAAAAAAAAGAACTCTTACAACTCAACAATAAAAGACAACCCAATTTAAAATTTTTTTTTCAACGTTTTTATTTATTTTTGGGACAGAGAGAGACAGAGCATGAACGGGGGAGGGGCAGAGAGAGAGGGAGACACAGAATCGGAAACAGGCTCCAGGCTCCGAGCCATCAGCCCAGAGCCTGACGCGGGGCTCGAACTCACGGACCGCGAGATCATGACCTGGCTGAAGCCGGACGCTTAACCGACTGCGCCACCCAGGCGCCCCAAGACAACCCAATTTTAAAATGGGCAAAGAACTTGAATAAACACTTCCCAAAAGAAAACATGCAAATGGCCAAAAAACATATGAAAAGATGCTTAAATGTATTCAGTCGTTTAAGAAATACAAATCAAAACCACAACAAGATTACCACTTCATATCTACTAGAGAAGTAGGCTCCAAGCTGTCAGCACAAAGCCCGAACCATGAGATCATTACCTGGGCTGAAGTCAAGAGTCGAATGCTTAACAGACTGAGCCACCCAGGCAGAGCCTTTCTAGTGTGATGAGGAACGTTGTGCACATTTCTGCCTTCAGAAAGATGGACACAGCAGCTTAAAACATTGTACCAGGGCACAGAATTGTCCAGCTAACGCCGGTTAGAATTGCAGCTTTTAGGGGTAAGCGTTGCTTTGGCAGGACAGGGCTCAGTCTCTGAAGGCCTCTTTGTTGACGGGACAGAATCTGATATTTTAGGCAAGTCCCTACTGCAGTTCTTAGCCTACTATGCAATCAGAACCACCCTTGCTTCTCTGAATGGAACAGGTCCCTCTGCACCTGCCAGCAGAGAGCCTGCCTCTCTGTACTGGTGACGTCTGAGGCAAAGCCTGAATGCCATTAGTTGGTGCTAAGAAAACAAATACTGGCCCAAGAAACATTGTGGGAAAGAAAAAACGGTAGAGTGTTTAACAATATAGCATAAGGCATGTAATGGTGGGAATGGTGAGTGCCTGCATTTGAGGCGCTCCAGGGTAGAGCTCACAAGACTTGCTGATGACCTGCTATGAGACAGGAAAGGGACAGTTGAGGGGCAGGATTTTGGCCTGAGCCAGTAGGGGGACTACAGGTGATTTCCTGAGATATGGGTCAGGGGAGTGAGGGTCAGTCTTGTAGGTTGAATGCCCTGCAGCCTGGTCCCCTCAAAGCCATCCCAGCCCCCTCTGTGGCCCCCTTGAGAGATCTAGGACTACCACCCCTAATGGGTCCCACGTTCCCAGATGTGTCATCTGTATTTTCCTGTTTCCTTCCAAATGACTGTGTTTGCTATTTCAGATTGGGACACCAGGACTGAGGACAAGGAGTTTCTTCAGAAGAGAGAAGTTTCTGAGGATTTGGAATCACAGGCAGAAGTATCAGAAAACTATACCAGTGATTTTTCCCAGGCTTCTGAGCTTGGAGAACTCTGTGAGGATGTCCTGGAGGGAGATTGGGCAGCCCCTGACAATGAGAAACGGGTGCAGTCCCACTACCAGGAGCGGGGCTTCACACCAGTGGCAGTGCTCCTTAGCAGCACCTTAGAGAAAGAGCTAGGCTGTAATGACTTTGTGAGAAGCTTCAGTCTGAGCCCAAACCCAATGGCATCTCAGGGAATTCCTACAGAAGAGAGAACACATATGTATGACATGTGTGGCCACAGCTTCCAACACAGTGTGGAGTTAACTAGCCATGAAGGGCTTCACGTAGCCGAAAGCCCACTCATATGTAATGATTGTGGGAAAACCTTCAGAGGAAACCCTGATCTTATCCAGCATCAGATAATCCATGCTGGACAGAAGTCCTTCATATGCAATGAATGTGGAAAATCCTTCAGTCAGAATTCATTTCTTAAAAGTCATCAGAGGTCTCATGTGAGTGTAAAACCCTACCAGTGCAGCGAGTGCAGGAAAACCTTCAGTGTGCATTCTAACCTCATTAGGCATCAGATTAACCACAGTGGTGAGAAGCCTTATGTATGCAATGAATGTGGAAAAGCCTTCAGCCAGAACTCAAGCCTTAAAAAGCACCAGAAGTCTCACATGAGTGAGAAACCCTATGAATGCAGTGAATGTGGGAAGGCATTCAGGCGGAGCTCAAACCTCATCCAGCATCAAAGAATTCATTCTGGAGAGAAGCCGTATGTGTGCAACGAATGTGGGAAGGCCTTTAGGCGGAGCTCAAATCTCATTAAACACCATAGGATTCATACAGGTGAGAAGCCTTTCCAGTGTAATGAGTGTGGGAAAGCATTCAGCCAGAGCTCACACCTGAGGAAGCATCAGAGAGTTCACACTGGAGAGAGACCTTATGAGTGTAATGAGTGTGGCAAACCATTCAGCCGGGTTTCCAACCTTATTAAGCATCACAGGGTTCACACTGGAGAGAAACCCTATAAGTGCAGTGACTGTGGGAAGGCCTTCAGTCAGAGTTCAAGCCTCATTCAGCATCGAAGAATTCACACTGGAGAAAAACCTCATGTGTGTAATGTGTGTGGAAAAGCCTTTAGTTACAGCTCAGTGCTCAGAAAGCACCAAATAATCCACACAGGAGAGAAGCCGTATGAATGTAGCATCTGTGGGAAGGCCTTCAGCCACAGTTCGGCTCTCATTCAGCATCAGGGTGTGCACACGGGTGACAAACCCTATGAGTGTCGGGAATGTGGAAAAACATTTGGTCGGAGCTCCAACCTTATCCTTCACCAGCGCGTTCACACTGGGGAGAAACCCTATGAATGTACCGAATGTGGAAAAACCTTCAGCCAGAGTTCAACTCTCATTCAGCATCAGAGAATCCATAATGGATTGAAACCTCATGAATGTAACCAGTGTGGTAAAGCCTTCAACCGAAGCTCAAACCTTATTCACCACCAGAAAGTTCACACTGGCGAGAAGCCATACACATGTGTCGAATGTGGTAAGGGCTTCAGCCAGAGTTCACACCTTATTCAACATCAGATAATCCACACTGGCGAAAGGCCATATAAGTGCAGTGAGTGTGGGAAAGCCTTCAGTCAGCGTTCGGTCCTCATCCAGCACCAGAGGATCCACACCGGTGTGAAGCCTTACGACTGCTCTGCTTGTGGGAAAGCCTTCAGCCAGCGGTCCAAGTTGGTCAAACACCAGCTGATCCATGCTAGGGAGTGAAACAGAGCTCCATTCCCGACTCCTCTGGCCATGTCCCAGCCTCACCCACTTCCCAGACTTGAAGCCAGGCTCACTTGCTGCCCTGTAAACCCATATCCCACTGTCCAAAAAACCTCAATCCTCCTTCCCCTGTCATCATTCCAGCCTCCTGTGACCTCTTGTTTCTTGTTTGTTTTGTTTATACATTTTGTTATCAGACTGCCACATTTATTAGGAGGAAAAGGATGATAGAAGGTGCATATTCATGAATAGTTTATTACTATAATCAAACAGAACCAAAAAAGTAAACTGACATTTGGTTCAAAATAACAACAGTAATTCTTTTATTTGGTAATTATTCATAGTGAGTTCTTTTCTATAGTTATAATGATACTCTGTTTACATATATCAGGTCGAGCTTTTCAGTTTGAATTATAGTCATCCTTCCCAGAAGTGGTGTGTAGTCATCACCACTGACCCTCCCATACAGTCACTGGATGCAGGACCCCTTTGCCCCCCTTGCCCTTGTGCCTGAGTCTGAGGTCATGCTTTCTGCTTACAGTTCCACTCAGGGTTGCTGCACAAGTACACATGCAGGTGTTTCCCAACTTCCCAGCTCTGTGCCTTATGGTCCTGGCTGTTGGCCCCACAGAGGCCTGCCCTCTCCATGCCCCTCCTGTTCTCCCCACAAGTTCCCAGGTTGTTTTCTCCCAGGCCCATTCATCACCAGACATTTATGGAGGACCTGTGAGTGCCCCCAGTAGGTGGGGACCGGCCTCCTCAGTTTCCCAGAGCTGTGCCCTTCTCCATGAGCAGGGGGAGTTGGCCCAGAAGCAACACATCTGCCACGAGAGAGGCCCCTGGGTGCCAGCTACCAGGTCTCAATTTAGGAGTATCCTAGGATGGGTGGACAGAGAAGTACTTCCCTCATGGTTCAGGAGGAAAGGCATTAATGGGCAGATGTAGTCAGGTTTGCAGTTGAGGTAGGAAGATAAGGGCTTGGCTTCTCTGCTTTCGAGGATGTAGAGGCAGAGTCATCAGTTGCAAATGAGGGAGAGGTTTGAAGAGAGAAGTATGTGAAAGTTGGATCAAGGGTGCACAGGTTGGTTCCATGGGCTTGGGCTACAGTGGGCTGCCTACCCTTCTCTCAGAGGCCATCAGGGTAGCCCATCACTACTCACTCACTCCCCTCCACTTCAGCCCTGCTTTCCCAAGGCAATACGCTAGATAACAAACTGTCACATTTGCAGTTTGGTGACAGCCTTGCTCTGTTATCCTCATTTGCTCATCTTTCCACTCCATGGAGACCTCCATCTGTTAACCCTCATTCTGTCTCACTGTCAGGCAATCCTTTCTGGCTTCACATTCCCCATTGTCCAGCCTGGATTCTACAACCCCACCCCCACCCCCCCAGTGAATACTTGTGAGATACTTACTACATGCCATTCATAGGGACACAGCAAGAAACAAGTCTGTCCTTGAGGTCAGTGGGTAGAGAAAAATGGCCTAATGGTCATGGTTGTCATGACGTGAAAGGAAAGCAGGAAACAAGGTGTGGGTGTTTTGGCAGATTCTGTTTTAAATGGGGGCTGTCAGAGCAGGCCTTGCCACAATGCCCTTTGAGTGACAACTTGAAGCAAATGAGAAAATGACCAGTGAAAATGGGGGAGTGGGGTTGACAGCAAGAATAGCTGGTTTTGTTGGGAAGCCAGATCTGGGGTATTAGGAATGTGCAGATTATGACTGGCTGAGGTGGGACTCACAAGCCACCCACACGGGTTGGCAGGTAGCTCTCTCGTTATCCAAGCTCCTGCTTTGGGAAAGTGAAAACCCAGAGTCTTTTTGATTGAAGGCACAGTTTCAATACACTTACACAAAGGAAGTAAAGTCACAAGATTTGCTACACACACATCCCAGAAGCAAGGGAGCACAATGATGGAGGGCAGTCCATCATCCCAGGTCATGAGCAAGCAAGAAATAAGAGAACAGGGTAGCAGGCACCTATTACTTAGGAAGTGGTTAGGGTGGTGAGCACTGAATTCACGTTCTTATCTAAATGCCCAGACTCTGATAATAGGGTTATCATACAGTAAAATGCCTAGGCAATAACTGGGAAAAACAACTTTTGTTTTTCCATTCACACAGTACAAAAGCCCTGAGCAGAACAGGTTTAGAGTGTTCAAGAATCATTGGAGTTCAGTATGGCTAGGAGTTGAGTGAGCAGAGGGAGAAGCAGATGGGATGGGTAGTAACGGGCCATATCACAAAAGCCCTCATGGCCATGACAAGGACTTCGGCTTTTACTCTGGGTGAAAGGAGATGTTGGAGGATTTGGATGACTTACATTTTAACAGGGCCATTGCTGTGTGGAGAAGAGGCTCTAGGGGCAAGCATGTTCTCTGTATCACTCCCTCATCAACTCCTTTTGCTCCTTCCCCTGGCCTCCACACTGTTGGGAGACCCCTGGGGCTGAGGCATGGCTGTGGGAGTCTGGAGACAGGAAGGAGGAGTGAGTGTCAAGCTCTACTGGACCCTTGTCCATACCCAGTGTCTGGGCAGAATTGACCACATTTAGGGGCCTGCTATCCGCAGCCTGAGAGTTTTGAGTTTGGAATGTCACATTTCCAAAGAGAAAGTCTGGGAAACAAATGGTCAGCCACAATTTCTTTCTTTTGACTTTGATGATGTCCTTGGAAATGTTTCTTGGGAAACGGGCTGAGAGAGAAGCCTGAGTGCCATCCCCTTGGTGCCAGCAGATTTCAAACCATTCAAGTCCCACTCAACAAGAAATGTGCAGTATGTACTGCAGCCTCATCCCAGGCACAGCAAACACCCAGTTCAGTGCCCTTCCATCATTCCTTAAGCCACTTTGCGCCTCCCCAAGGAACCCTGCCCTGCTCACCTCAGTTACGTGAGTAATAAACCATCTCATGCCCTCTTGGTATGTGTGGCATTGTCAGTCTTGACATCTGAACCAACTTTTGGGTGGGGTCCATCCACCGTGCAGGTGATGGTAAAAGTTGGAGTTGGCACTGTGAACAGGACATCTAGACAATGGCGTCCACAGCCTTTCAGCCACAGTTTGCCTTCACCTCTGAAGGAACATGATATATCTTTACTAGGATGCCCATAGGGTGCCTCAGCAGCCTCACTGTCACATACAGTCTTGACTGCATCCACCTTCCTCTGGGAGCACAGATGTGACATTACATTGATGACATCCTCCAAGGTGATTTAATTGGCATTAATTTGTGTGTCACTTATTCAGGACATACAGATACAAAGCAGCTCACCAAAGGGAATGGGCCATTGCCCCCAAATGTAGTGCAAGGCCCTGCCACTTCTGTTAAGTTGCCAAAAATGTTTTGTAAACCAAGGACTGCTCCATCCTTGAAGCTTCAGAAATAATCAGTGTCCCTATCAGCACCCACAACTCTTTTAGATCTTTTGGGGGTTCTGGAGGCAACATGTTCCTCATCTACAGATTTTACTTAACCCCATTTATGTTGCGACTTGCAAATCAGCCCACCTTGGTTGGGGCCCCCTCCAACAAAATCCTCTAGAATCTGTCCAGCTTCCAACACCACATTCCCATTAGTGTCCCTCCCACCAAGACTTTTCCATCATAGGGGATTCAACAACCTCCTTTCACATCTCCCAGAGTCTCCGGACCACCCATCATGGCCATAAGTTGTCCAAGGGCTTCTGATCCAAGAAACTACCTTCCTTGCCCTATACTACATGCTACCAGAGCTGCAATTGCTGGCCACATACTGGAACCTCCTAGAAATGGAGGCTTTCACAGGCCCTGAGTCTGTGACTTTATCTCTGTACCCAGCTGCCCATTGTGTTCTGAGTTATGGAAGTAGTACACCATGAGCTCAATACAACTGCTGAGGCCACCTTGGTACAGTATAAAGCCAAACCTGGGCCCCCTGGTATATTCCACCTGCAGAAGGGGCAGCCTCCTCTGTCCTCTGTCCCTTGCTAGATGCCAGGGTGTTGGAGGGCAGCCCTCCCCAGACCCTTTGGCTACCTGGAGAGCCACCTGGGATGAAGTAAGTTAACAGCAGAGGGAATCCACAGACTATACAAGCAGCACTGCCAACCGTCATAGGTGATGGAGCGCAGTGGGGAGCTACTGTTCCTTATTTCCTAACCAGGACTTCCCTAATAAAGAACCAGATCCAAACGTCAGCACAAGTGGCTGGGCTGAATTTCTGGCAATTATCTTAGCACTGGATGGCCTAGCTAATGAATAGCCCCATCTCCACATTTTTACAAACTTTTGTGCCATTGCCTTAAAAGTTGCCCCCTTTAGGGTAAAAAACTCTCAGAACCTCTTACCCCACAGATAGATGCCCCAAAATATCAATCAAGGTCAAGATATCTCTCTATCTATGCTCAGGCCTAAGTAAAAGGTCTCACCAGGACACCCTCATCCCCTCTGGAGTAGCTGAGGCACTCATGTCACTTCTCAGAAAACACAATGCTGGACTCTTGAAAAAGCAATTTAGTGGGATTTTCATCTCCCTCACCAGCCTCAGGCTGCAGGTTGCAGAGAGTGCCATATAGTTTATTTAAACGAGTACTAATTCAATTAGTGTTTCAGTCATCAAACATCAGGGATGAATTATAATGAATGGTCTGGTTCCATTTTTTAGTGTTGGCTGATAGCTTTGGAACCTCATCCTCCTACTTCTCCATGCCCACATTTGGACAAGCTGATAAGAAAGCTGGTGCTTGGGGTGTCTGGGTGGCTCAGTCAGTTAAGCCTCTAACTCCAGCTCAAGTCATGATCTCACGGTTTGTGAGTTCAAGCCCCACATAGGGCTCTATGCTGACAGCTCAGAGCTTGGAGCCTGCTTCAGATTCTGTGACTCCCTCTCTGCCCCTCCCCGGCTCGCTCTCTCTCTCTCTCTCTCTCTCTCTCTCAAAAATAAACATTTAAAAACAAATTTAGAAAGAAAGAAAGAAAGAAAGAAAGAAAGAAAGAAAGAAAGAAAGAAAAAGAAAAAAGAGAAAGAAAGCTGGTGCTCTCTCTTTTGACACCAGCAGGAGATTCAAACCACACAAGCCCTCACCTATGCTTGGCAGTCCTCTCACCCACCATACCTACTGACCACAATAAAGACCCAAAGTTAACATCCCTTACTTGCTCTCTTAAGCCATTTCAGACCATTCTGAGAAGCCTTTCCTACTCTCCCAAAAGACCTCCATTATGTAAGTAATAAATATTTCCACACCTTCAAAAATATATAGAAACTCTTTGGCCCCCACACCTTCTACTCTTCGGTTTACGGACATAAACAAATTACTCTGTGTTGTGACTTCACTGAAAGCTTCCTTCAGCTTCCTGTTCAAACTAAAACCTGGTTGCCCCCTGACACATGGTCTCCTGAAGCCTTCTCCCTCCCCCATGTACCACTGGAACCAGAGATTGGGTGTTCTTGCTCTTTATTTCCACTCCCAGATATTATTCCTACCTTCATCCAACAATCCCAATTCCTTTAATGGGGTGCCTCAGTTGGTTGAGCATATGACTTCAGCTCAGGTCATGATCTCACAGTTCATGGGTTTGAGCCCCGCATCAGGCTCTGTGCTGACAGCTCAGAGTCTGGAGCCTGCTTCGGATTCTGCGTCTCCCTCTCTCTGTCCTTTCCCCACTCGCACTCTGTCTCTTTCTCTCCCAAAAATAAATAAACATTAAAAATTTTTTAAAAAAGAATAACAAGCAGCCCTAATAGTTGGTAGCTGGCTTGGTACCAACTGTGCCAAGAGATTCATGTGCTTGGTAGAGTCCTGGGAGATCCCCTTCACAGAACCCCACAGTTCGTGCCCCACGAAGTGTTTCCTGCAACTTCTGGAGTTAAATCAGTGAGGGATTAGAGTTTCCCCCAACATCCACAGGCACCCCTCCACACAAGGTGATGCAGGGAAACTGTGGAGCATGGTATGTGCAGAAAAGGGCCAGAATCCATGCCAATCCTAAAACCTCCATGGATCTGGTGGGAACTCCTGAATCTGAGGGGAGAACAGGGACCTGATGGCTGAGGACAATGCACTCCATGCCAGGACAGTTGTGACAGGAGCAGAATCTTACCTGGACCATTCTCCTAGGGAGATTGGCAGGCATGGGCCAGACAATCGTCACTGGCCACTGGGCTTCCCTGGAAGTAAGATGAAGGCCTGGGGGCATCCTGGCTCCTAGGTACCCCATGTGGTTTATTCTGTGTGCAGGGTCTTCTGTGTCCATGGGATAGGCTCTGAGCATTTCCACATGTTAGAACATCAATTAGAAGGCCACTCCTGGTATGTACAATAGCCAAACTACGGACAGAGCCCAAATGTCCATCAACTGATTAATGGATAAAGTAGAAACAGTATATATATACAATGGAATATTACTTGGCAATCAAAAAGAATAAAATCTTGCCATCTGCAACAATGTGGATGGAACTGGAGTGTATTATGCCAAACGAAATAAGTCAGAGAAGACAAATATATTTCTCTCATATGTGGAATTTAAGAAACAGAACAGATGCATATAGGGGAAGAGAAAGGAAAATAAGATAAAAACAGAGGGAGGTAAACCATAAGAGACTACTAAATACAGAGAACAAACTGAGGGTTGCTGGAGGTGAAGTGAATGGGATGATGGGCTAAACGGGTGATGGGCATTAAGGAGGACACTTGTCAGGATGAGCACTGGGTGTTATATATAAGCAATGAATCACTGGGTTCTACTCCTGAAACCAATACTACACTACATGTTACCTAACTCGGATTTAATGTTTTTATTTGGTTGGGGGGGGGGGGAGGCAGAGAGAGAGGGAGACACAGAATCTGAAGCGGGCTCCAGGCTCTGAGCTGTCAGCACAGAGCCCAACACCGGGCTCAAAACTCACAAACCGTGAGATCATTACCTGAGCCAAAGTTGGACCCTTAATCTAATGAGCCACCAGATGTCCCTAACTTGAATTTAAATAAATAATTTTTTAAAAGGAAAAAAATATGCAGAAGGAGCAAAGGAGCAGTAGACCTTTTGAAAGTGTTTGACAATAATATAAATCATTGTTTTATTATTATTGAAATAATTTCACAAATTAACTCTCTTTGAAGAGACTGGCAATGTGGATGCCTCACAATCAGATTATATAAAACACAGACATAAAAAAGAGAAGAAGAAGAAGAAGAAGAAGAAGAAGAAGAAGAAGAAGAAGAAGAAGAAGAGGGAGGAGGAGGAGGAGGAGGAGGGGGAGGGGAGGGAGAGGGGAAGAGGAAGGGAGGAGGGGGAGGAGGAGGAGGAGAAGAAAAAGAAGACCACTCCTGGGATGCCTGGGTGGTTCAGTTAGTTAAGGGGTGTCTTGGTGTCTGCTCAGGTCATGATCTCACAGTTTCATGAGTTCAAGCCCTGTGTTGGGCTCTGTGATGGCAGCATGGAGCCTGCTTGGGATTCTCTCTCTCTCTCTCTCTCTCTCTCTCTCCCTCTCTCTCTCTGCCTCTCCCCCACTCGCACTGTGTCTCAAATAAATAAACTTAAAAAATTATATTTGGCACAAAAACAGACACTCAGATCAATGGAACAGAATAGAGAACCCAGCAACGGACCCACAAACGTATGGCCAACTAATCTTTGACAAAGCAGGAAAGAATATCCAATGGAATAAAGACAGTCTCTTCAGCAAGTGGTGCTGGGAAAACTGGACAGCGACATGCGGAAGAACGAACCTGGACCACTTTCTTACACCAGACACAAAAATAAACTCAAAATAGATGAAAGGCCTAAATGTAAGACAGGAAGCCACCAAAATCCTCGAGGAGAAAGGAGGCAAAAACCTCTTTGACCTGGGCCGCAGCAACTTCTTACTCAACACGTCTCCAGAGGCAAGGGAAACAAAAGCAAAAATGAACAATTGGGACCTCATCAAACTAAAAAGCTTCTGCACAGTGAAGGAAACAATCAGCAAAACTAAAAGGCAACTGACAGAATGGGAGAAGGTATTTGCAAACGACATATCAGATAAAGGGTTAGTATCCAAAATCTAGAAAGAAGTTATCAAATTCAACACCAAAAAACAAATAATCCAGTAAAGAAATGGGCAAAAGACATGAATAGATACTTCTCCAAAGAAGACATCCAGATAGATGGCCAACTGACACATGAAAAAAATGCTCAACATCACTCATCATCAGGGAAATACAAATCAAAACCACAATGAGATACCACCTAATACCTGTCAGAATGTCTAACATTAACAACTCAGGCAACAACAGATGTTGGCGAGGATGCAGAGAAAGAGGATCTCTTTTGCATTGTTGGTGGCAATGCAAGCTGGTGCAGCCACTCTGGAAAACAGTCTGGAGGGTCCTCAAAAAATTAAAAATAGAACTACCCTATGACCCAGGAATTGCACTACTAGGTATTTATCCAAGGGATACAGGTATGCTGCTTCGAAGGGACACATGCACCCCAATG